>NW_021630086.1:418861-477600 GCF_900700375.1 Denticeps clupeoides | reverse complement strand
AAATACAGGACCATTTCACCGTGTCATGGTGTGCTGTGCTGTGCTGCAGTGTCTCACAATGACAATCACTTCACTTTCAAAAACCTCGGTTGGACCCACAGCATCTTCTCTCAGCATCAGTGTTCTACAGAAGAACATCGATTGAATCCACAGCATGTTATCTCAGCATCAATGTTTTACTAAAGAACCTCATTTGGACCCACAGCATGCTGTCCCAGCATCAGTGTTCTACTGAAGAACCTCAGGCTTGGACCTGCAGCATCTTCTCTCAGCATCACTGTTCTACAGAAGAACCTCAGTTGGAGCCACAAGATATTGTCTCAGTTTGGACTCAGGTTGGACCTGCAGAATGTTGTCTCAGCATCAGTGTTCTACAGAAGAACATCAACTGAATCCACAGCATGCTGTCCCAGCATCAGTGTTCTACTGAAGAACCTCAGGCTTGGACCTGCAGCATCTTCTCTCAGCATCACTGTTCTACAGAAGAACCTCAGTTGGAGCCACAAGATATTGTCTCAGTTTGGACTCAGGTTGGACCTGCAGAATGTTGTCTCAGCATCAGTGTTCTACAGAAGAACATCAACTGAATCCACAGCATGCTGTCCCAGCATCAGTGTTCTATTGAATGACCTCAGGCTTGGACCTGCGGCATCTTCTCTCAGCATCGGTGTTCTACTGAAGAACATCGGTTGGAACACAGCATGATCACTAAGCATCAGTGTTCTACTGAAGAACTTCGGTTAGACCAAAGGCATGTTCTCTCAGCATCAGTGTTCACTCACATACTTGGCCAATAAAGGCGATTCTGTTCTAACCAGTGTTCCACAGAAGAACCTCTCAGCATGTGACCGCCAGGGGGCGGCAGGCGGCCGCTACAGCGCGTCACCATGGTAACGGCTTTACCTGGAGCCGCGCTCTTTTTACGGTGGATTAGTGACGGGCACGGCGATTCTTTTAGATGTACTGAATCTTTAGAATCACTTCATTAGAAAGATTCGCTCATCGAATCCTTCAGTGCATGGCAGGGGGAGCCTGTGAACCGAAACTCGTTCATAAATCATGATATTTATAAGAAGGAAATACAAAGTCTGAAGCTTATTGAAGCTTATTTTTTGAGGTAGACCGTAAAGTTATAATGTTCTATAATCATATATGATAATAAGTAGGATTTCAGATTCGGGTTCTCCTGCTGGACCACGCAGGTTCACATTCGGGTTCTCCTGCTGGACCGTGCAGGTCCATATGTGGGTGTTCCTGATGGACCGTGTGTGGATGATTCGGGTTCTCCTGCTAGACTGTGCAGGTCCAGATTTGGTTTCTCCAGCTGGACCGCGAGGTCCAAATGCGGTTCTCCTACGGGACATTGCAGGTCCAGATTTGGGTTCTCCTGCTGCACCCTGCACTTCCAGATGCGGGTTCTCCTGCTAGACTCCTGCAGAACCCGCCCACGTCCCACGCACCGGGTCGGAGGCGGGATGGACCGCCCCGTCTCGGAACTGATTGGTGCCGAGACGCGTACGTCACGCAGGCCACGCCCACAGAGCAGCAGCGGAAACGTGACGCGCCGCTTTTCCTCACAGAGTCATAATAAGAGCAGGAATATGCGCGACTCGGAATCGGTTCCGGATTCGCGTTCGTTTTGACAGCCGGGTCACGTGTCCGTCCTCCGCTCCGGCTCCAGCACCGGCGGCCACGAACCGGGTCGGAAACGCGTCGCGGTCCACAGGCAGCCGGAGGCCGGAGAGCCGCTCGCCTCGTTAGGCGGCGTTAGCCTGTTAGCATCGCGCTCGGTCGCCGCCATTACCGCCTCCTCCACCGGACCGCAGGCGCCTCGTCCGCATTTCCCCGCCGAGACGCGCCGCCCGCGGCCCTGCCCTGCCCCGCCGTCCGGGGAGGAGCGCTGTTAGCCTGTAGCCGCTTCCCGGCCAGTAATCCCCGCAAATCCCCCGGCCGAGTTCCGGTTCTGGTTCCGCTCGCTTTCCGGGGAGTTCAGGATGGACGCGGGTCGCTCCGCTCTCTGAAGCCGAGACGCTCCCCGCGATCCCGGTCCAACTACATGGACTGAGTCGGAACCGCAGAGCTTTTATTTTTCTACCGCGACCCGAGAACAGGAGCCATGAGCATCGAGATCCCCGCCGGCCTGACCGAGCTGCTGCAGGGCTACACGGTGGAGGTCCTCCGCCAGCGGCCGCCCGACCTGGTGGACTTCGCCGTGCGCTACTTCACCCGCCTGCGGGACGCCGCCGCCGGGGGGGCCGCGGCCAAAGCGGCGCCGGGCCGGGGGGTCGTGTTCGACGGGGAGCCGATGCAGACCGAGTCCAACGGGGACGAGGATGAGGAGGACGACGACTCCGACTTCGAGCGTAAGAACACCAGGGTTCTACTGCTGGGTTCTACCGGGCCGGTGTGTGTGTGATGGACGGACGTCCTCATGAATGGAGCTGACGCCGCGTTGCCATGGAAACCCGGTACCGGCCATCAGTCCAGTGACCTCTGGGCGCCGTAATCTCCTAATCCCGCCTAATATGTTCATTATAGCACCTGTGGGGGCTGAATTATTACTTTTTATTTTGAGAAGCGTGAATGGTACAGTTTAATATAAAAAAATTATCCTGCTGTGTGTGTTTTGGTGGATTCCCGTTTTGTTCTCGTTGTGTGTGTGGGGTGGGGGTGGGGGGCTGCCTTGGACATCCAGATGTGTTTTGTTTTTTTTTAACCAGATGTGGTGACCTGGACGCAACACACTTTAATCCAGCCTGTCAGCAGCCTGTGTGTGTGTGTGTGTGTGTGTGTGTGTGTCTGCATGATAAGGAGCTTTATCTTCTGCAACATGCGCTCGGGCGGGACGTTCTGGTGAAATGTGTGGATCTGACTTGGTCTTATTTCTGTAGAATGTTCTAGCACACACACGTACATGGCGGTGTTGACGGTGAGAATGGCTGTAGAACCGTGTGTGGAGGGAAGAGACTGGAACGTCTTCAGTTTAAAACTTTGTTTATCTCTCATGAAGGACTGGGTCTTTACTGGTGTGTGTGTGTGTGTGTGTGTGTGTTCTCTGTGTGTCGATATGGATCTGAACTTTGGATGTTCCTCATTCTCCACGTATCTCTGGAGAAATGAGGAAGAGCACTTTTTATTTATTTAGGTTCTAGGCTGGTGTGTGTGTGTGTGTGTGTGTGTGTGGTAAACACCAATCTGATTAGCCAGTGGCTTATGTAGAGGGTCATCGGGACGAAGGTATTATCAGGGCGGAGCTTCACCACCTGTCCTTGGAGTCCAGATGAATGATCATGGCTCCGCCCCCCTGGTCTACCAACCGTGATGACCTGTTGCTGCGGAACATTCCGTTCCTCTTCTGATTGTGCCGGAATCACACGTGCTGATAAAATCATCCCCTCTACAGTTTAAAAAGATACTTCACCGTGTCGGGACAAAGCCGTCTTTACCACCTCACCATGGACGAGTACCGATGTCCCGGCGTCCCGGGTCCGTCCCGGGTCCGTCCCGACCGGCACGAGTACCGGCGTCCCGGGTCCGTCCCGGCCGGCCACGAGTACCGACGTCCCGGGTCCGTCCCGGCCGGCCACGAGTACCGGCGTCCCGGGTCCGTCCCGGCGCGCACGAGTACCGACGTCCCGGGTCCGTCCCGGCGCGCACGAGTACCGGCGTCCCGGGTCCGTCCCGGCGCGCACGAGTACCGACGTCCCGGGTCCGTCCCGGCGCGCACGAGTACCGACGTCCCGGGTCCGTCCCGGCGCCACGAGTACCGACGTCCCGGGTCCGTCCCGGCGCGCACGAGTACGAGTACCGGCGTCCCGGGTCCGTCCCGGCGCGCACGAGTACCGACGTCCCGGGTCCGTCCGGCGCGCACGAGTCGACGTCCCGGTCGTCCGAGCGCAACGGTACCGACGTCCCGGGTAGTCAGGCGCGCACAGTAGTTACCGACGTCCCGGGTCCGTCCCGACCGGCCACGAGTGCCGGCGTCCCGGGTCCGTCCCGGCCGGTCACGAGTACCGACGTCCCGGGTCTGTCCCGGGTCCGTCCCGGGTCCGTCCCGACCGGGCACAAGTACCGACGTCCCGGGTCCGTCCCGGCGCGCACGAGTACCGACGTCCCGGGTCCGTCCCGGCGTCCCGACCGGGCACAAGTACCGACGTCCAGGGTCCGTCCCGGGTCCGTCCCAGCGCACAAGTACCGACGTCCTGGGTCCGTCCCGGGTCCGTCCCAACGCGCACAAGTACCTCCGTCCCGGGTCCGTCCCGGGTCCGTCCCAGCGCACAAGTACCGACGTCCAGGGTCCGTCCCGGGTCCGTCCCAACGCGCACAAGTACCGACGTCCCGGGTCCGTCCCGGGTCCGTCCCAGCGCACAAGTACCGACGTCCCGGGTCCGTCCCCGGGTCTGTCCCGGGTCCGTCCCAACGCGCACAAGTACCGACGTCCCGGGTCCGTCCCGGGTCCGTCCCAACGCGCACAAGTACCGACGTCCCGGGTCCGTCCCGGGTCCGTCCCAACGCGCACAAGTACCGACGTCCCGGGTCCGTCCCAACGCGCACAAGTACCGACGTCCCAGGTCCGTCCCGGGCAGCCGTGAACAAGTACGGGACATCCCGAGTACACCGAGAGACTGGATTGCTGGTCGTGTTGCTCAGGTTATTATTAATGTTAATATTTAATCCCGTCTGCATTTTAAACTCCGTTTCCAAACCACAGGGTTCTCATCAGAAAGTCGTTTTGTCGGGAAAAGTATTGCAGTGCGTTTTGTTCCACTATCATGTTCCTAATCTTCTCGTGCACAGAAGGAACGTTCTCCCGGGCTTGTCTGATGTGGGGTTCGGGTCATCTCCTGTCTGGCATGTCACGACGTTCCAGATGTGTGTGGTCTTCTCACTCTCGGAGTGAGGAACGTGATGTTGGAGTAGATGCTGCTTGGTGAAACGCTTTGTGCGGGTTCCGCGTTCTTCTTTAGAACCGCCACTCTTGTCGGCGCTATAGAATTATTTTTCACTTCCTACATTTGTGGTATTTCTGTAGATGTTCTATTGTGTGTGTGTGTGTGTGTGTATGTGTATATATATATATACATATGTGTGTGTGTGTGTGTGTGTGTGTGTGTGTGTGTGTGTGTGTATGTGTATATATATATATATATGTGTGTGTGTATGTGTATATATATATATATATTAGTAATATCTTGTAATATTGGTGACTTGACAAAACGAGACTAAATGTGTTTTTCAAGATAAAAAGTCGACTAAAATCTCTGGTTATTTTTCCTCTGGTTTAATCGCATTATTTCTGTTTCCTGTCCCCCCATTCAGTCGCACGGATGATGTCACTTCCTCTAGTCCTCGTGTTTTTTGAATGGTGGGTTATAGGTATATGGCGGGGCTTCGTCAGATGACTAAAAGGCGAAGCGGACCAGAAAACAGAACGTGTGTCACCATAATAATGATCTTGTTTTAATTATTAAATTGACTAAAGGAAACCTGTCATTTGGTGGAGTAAGTCAGATTAAGACAGGCCACCAGGAACGACTACGGCCTGTTAAAATGCATGTTTATATTCTGTAGGACAATGTCCACATTAACTAGCATTTCTGTTAGAATTATGTCAGGAAGTGAGGTTAAAAATGGACCGGGAGTTGGGGGCGGGGCTCCGCTCCGACCTCCACCTATCAGATTGGAGTGATGGACGCGGCCTTGGCCAATCGCTGCAGATAAGGGCTGGAGACGCGGTGTGGGTGGCGGTCAAGGCTCCGGTAGAAGCGCAGACGGTGAAGGGTTAAGCTGCAGCAGCTGAGACCAGGACTTGGCTGCTGCCTTTTATGGGCCTGCAGGGAGAACGAGACGAGGAGGAGTAAGATGGAGATAAAGAGGTGGATGCCCAGGGGAGGAGTTGGGTGTGGTGGAGAACCCAGTAGCTGCAGTGTGGGTTCCGTCGCGGAGTTCTGACTGAGAGTGTGTGGGGCATCTCCTGCCTCAGGCCCCTCCCTCAAAACATGACACGCTCGTTGTTCTCCTCTAGAACATTTGTAGAACGTTTGGTCTGCCGCAAATGTTCTAAGTGTTTATAAACGGACAATAAATCTATATCAAGAGGCTCAGAAGCACATCAGGAACCATCCCTGCCAGACTAGACCGGTGTCTGGAGAACGAGGCTTTTATCCCAGCAGCTGGACTGGTAGAGCTGAATGGTGCATTGTGGGACAGGATAAAGGCCCACTGCGGGGTCAAAGAGAGAGAGAGAGACTCTTGAGAAGCTGAAGGACTCTCGCCATTCGGGGGCGCAGAAAGACCATCTCTCCTCTCACCTCCGTTCTCCTCCTCTGTGTGGACGAGGAGGACGTCTCCATGGCAACTCCAGCTTCCTGATCTGCCACACGCACACAGGAAGAGGAGGGCTGCATGTTGATCAGCCGTGCTGGCGTGCTTGCTATCGATGGTGTGCAGAATGTCGAGTGTGTGTGTGTGTTTGTGTGTGTTACCTTCTCATCTTTGAGTTAATGGAGTGTAACAGCCTGGTGATGGAGTGAGAAGATAGGGAGAACCTCGGTCTTGGGGTTTGACACGGATATGTTAATGCAGCACACACACACACACACCTCCTCCCCCGTGTTAGAAGTAAATGTACCTTTCTCTCTCTTCACAGCTCCTCCTCCCAGCAGATTTAACAGAAGAGTGTCTGGTAAGTAGCGCTTGACGTCAGAGCTCTAATCATGTGGTGTGTGTGTGTGTGTGTGTGTGTGTGTGTGTGTGTGTGTGTGTGTGTGTAATTTTCTGCCACAGTTGCTGGTGTGTCAGTGTCATTATGTTGAGATGGTTCTAGTTAGGAAAGTGTTGGATCGGAAACACCGGGAATAGTCAGGGAATGGTTGAGTAATGCTGGGCAGTAGACTGGTGATTGTCCTTGTGAAACACTGCAGCACGGTGACACGTGTCCTCTGTACTTAACCGTCACCCTTGGTGACAGTGGGCGGCCATGACAGGCGCCCGGGGAGCAGTGTGTGGGGACGGGCCGCTTCCTTAACCGCTAGGCCACCACTGGCCCTGGAATACTGGGACTAGCTCGGAAACGGTTTGGAAATTTTAGGAATGGTTGGGAATTGCGGGGAGTATGAATGGGAACGGTTGGGAATCACCGCTGCATCGGATTAGTTTCACTGCTGAGACCATAAAAACAGCAACATGGGAAGCGGCCAATCAGCCGCGGTTATTGATTGACATCATCCATGTAATTCAGGGTGTGTTCCAGAAGACGCCTCCTGAGATGTTAGGTGAGGGAACGTTCAGGGGCCGATGGCGTGTCTATAGGAACCTACTGATCATGCCGTGACCTTTGACCCTGTTAGTTATTGCTCCAGTTTTGTGTGTGTACCAGTGTGTGCTGAGACGATTAACCCTGATGAAGAGGAGGACGACTCCGAGCCGCGGGTCGTCCACCCAAAGACAGACGAGCAGCGCTGCCGACTACAGGAGGCGTGTAAAGACATCCTACTCTTCAAAACGCTGGACCAGGTACACACACACACACTCGTACACCGAACCTCGTTTTAAATAAGGACAGCCACTGTAAAAGGTGTGTGTGTTTGTGTGTGTGTGTGTGTGTTGCAGGAACAGTTCTCTGAAGTGTTAGACGCCATGTTCGAACTCCGTGTCCAGCCTGATGAACATGTTATCGATCAGGGAGACGACGGAGACAACTTCTACGTCATCGAGAGGTGTGTGTGTGTGTGTGTGTGTCTCTGTGTAGAGGTGTGTATGATATCGTGGTGCAGGGGGACTTGGTGGGAATATCCGCGAAGGTTCTCAGTCATCCAGGTCACGGTTATTTCACAGCCAACTGGACAACGATTCGCCCTTCCGTTCCAGAGGACCTTCTCAGGTTTATAAACCCTGTGGAGACCTGAAGGTGGTACCTGCTGGTCACCTGTGGGTTCTCCCTGAGACCACCTGAGCCAGAGTGTGAACGGAACCTCCTCCAATAAAGGAAGTTTCAGGGGATATTGTGTGTGTGTGTGTGTCTCTGTGTAGAGGTGTGTATGATATCGTGGTGCAGAGGGACAGCGTGGGCTGCTGCGTTGGCCACTACGATAATAAAGGAAGTTTCGGGGAACTGGCGCTGATGTACAACACGCCCCGCGCTGCCACCATCATCGCCAAACAAGAGGGGGCGCTCTGGGGCCTGGTGAGTGTAGTGTGTGTGTGTGTGTGTGTGTGTGTGTGAGAGAGACACGGTACTGTTGTTGGGTTCTCACTGTAAGGGTTGATCCCTCAGGACCGGGCGACGTTCCGTCGGCTAATAGTGAAGAACAATGCCAAGAAGAGGAGGATGTATGAGACCTTCATCGAGTCTGTTCCTCTGCTGAAGACTCTGGAGGTGAGAAATGATCTGAGCTGCTGGGCTCTGTGGGGTCTCACACACCCTGAACGGGATCGATCCTGAACACCTGACTGTGTGTGTGTGTGTGTGTGTGTGTGTGCTAGCTGTCTGAGCGGATGAAGATCGTGGACGTTCTGGGCGTGAAGTCGTTTCAGGATGGTGAGAGGATCATCATGCAGGTCAGTTCAGAGGGCAGCAGCTCATCACATGTCGACTGTTAATATTTCACACTCTGACTGTGTGTGAATGTGTGTGTTACAGGGTGATCAAGCCGACTGCTTCTACATTGTTGAGTCTGGGGAGGTGAAGATTATGATGAAGAGTAAAGTAAGAGCCTGACGTGCTACAGGAAGTCTGGTCCCAGCCTCACAGCTTTAGGGGGTCCCCCTGTGGGCGGTGGGAGTCTGGGGAATGTAGGCTGGTAGTAGCAGGACACTAAACCCTGAGTGACTGTAAATGCTGATTGTAAGTCGCTCTGGATAAGGGCGTCTGGTAAATGTGGTGGTGCCCGTCACTTCTGTCACCTAGTGGCCACCTGGAGTGATGCACTATTGCGCCAGAAACTGATTCTTTACTTTACGTTACTTTACTTTACTTTATTTTGCAGACGCTTTTATCCAAAGCGACTTACAGGAGGACGACACCAGCAATTCTCGTTCCATTTCTATTGATTTTGAGTTAACAAAACTAAGAGCCCCGATAAGGCCGAACTTGTTAGAAAAAGAACATGCTTGGAAATTAAGTGCTAGACGAGGGATATTTATTTATTTATTTATTTATTTTGTGCAGTGTGTGTGTGTGTGTGTGTGTGTGCTGGACTCGTCTGAAATATTTTTTTTGAATAAGTGGGTTTTCAGCTCTTCTTAAAGGTGGTGGTAATCTCGGCTTGTCGAATGGAGCAGGACAAGTTGTCCCACCAGCCAAGGATAACAAAGGTCGATTTGAACCGGAGACCACGTGAAGAGGGAATTTTCAGTCTCATTTCATGTGCAGATCTGAGAGGGCGTGCAGGAGTGTATCTGGCTAGTAGTGTGTTGGTGTAACAGGTGAATTTACAGCCCTGTAGGCAGCATCAGGGCTTTAAACTCGATGTGAGCAGCTACCGGGAGCCGGTGGAGAGAGGTGAGAAGAGGCGGGACGTGGGTGTGGTTCGGCTGGTTGAAGATGAGGTGGCTGCCACATTTTGGACCAAATTCGTGCTCATCAGGTCCTCATAAACCACCGGTTTCTGGAACTCTGTGTTAGCCCATATAAGCCCCACCCCTCCACCTTTCACCTTGTTGATGAGATGAGGATGTTCATATAAATATGTTTTCATCACCTTGTGCTGTCAGTGTAGCCCCGCCCCCTCTCTCCTTATCATTTATACCTACAGCATTCCCCCCTGGAGACACTCAGGGTTAAGTGTCCTGCTCAGGGACACGATGGTAGTAAGTGGGGTTTGAACCCGGGTCTTCTGGTTCATAGTCCAGTGTGTTACCCACTAGGTTTTACATGGGGCTAAACCCTCCGAGAACAAGATTGGAGAACCCAAGATTTGGGTTCCAGTGTGCAGGTGGACGCTGAAGGCCTCTCTCAGTCTCTCTTCTCTTCCTCTCCCTCTCTTTTCTTCAGACCAAGTCTGACCTGCAGGACAATGTGGAGGTGGAGATCACACGCTGCCCGCGGGGACAGTACTTCGGGGAACTCGCTCTGGTCACCAACAAGCCGCGCGCCGCCTCAGCATACGCCATCGGATACGTCAAGTGTCTGGGTGAGAAGAGGAGCGTCCATCTGTTTGTAGAGTCATCCTGGAAAACCTGTGTCTTGATTGTGTGTGTGTGTGTGTGTGTGTGTGTCTCTGCAGTCATTGACATCCAGGCGTTTGAGCGCCTGCTTGGTTCCTGTAAGGAGATCATGAAGAGGAACATCGCTCACTACGAGGAGCAGCTAGTGGCGTTGTTTGGATCCAGCATGGACCTGAGGGACTGAGAGAGAGAGAGAGAGACGTGCCTTACACACACACACACACACACACCAACACACTACCAGTTTCACACCTTTACTTTAAAGCACACCACACACACTCTTCCTTAGACACACTCCTGTTTTCTCCCTGCTTTATCATAGATGTGCACTCACATTTACAACACACACACACACACACACACTCTCCTCAGTCTGATATGAAAGCGTTCTCAGTCCTGTGTCCCTGAGCTCTTTATTGGCGTTTAAGGACACACACATACACACACACACATACACACAAAGATGAAACCCCAGCCAAGGACCCATTTCACACACCCCTCAGCCTCAGCTGCGCAAAAAACCAACTAGAGAACGACAGGGGAAGAGGAGCCAGCTGCTGGATGATTGGTGCGTTTCAGCGTTTTGGAGGCGGAGCTTTGATAAACGTATTTAAATGAGATGTTCTCTTTTTTTTGTTATTGGTGGTTGATTTAGTGCTGGTGGTTCCCATAACGACGACCTCTGCTTTCAGGGTCGCTGTTCTCAGTGCAGAGCTCCACACATGTATTGATTCATGTATTATTATTATTATTATTATTACTATTATTATTATATTGATGGTTTTGTTGGGTTCAGCTGGAGGTGGTGTCAGGTTTAGTGCTTTTCTCTCGCGCGAGTTCTTCTGAAAACAAATAAAGCAGAACATTTTGGTAACCTGGTGGTCAGTCACTTATTTGTTCCGTGTGTGAGAGAGTGGAACTCATGAAATTAAAGGCGGATTTACACACATCACCACCAGTACCATCCGGTCTCCAGTTTTCACCAGATCGGCATCTAGAACCCCGTTCTGGTCCTTGAGGGGTGCTGACCCAGGATCAGTTCGGAGTTCTGGAGCCTCTTACACACGCAGGAAGTGGTCAGCAGTTGCGACGCGCGTCTCGCGCGCCATCCGTCCTTCAACTGCCACTCGTGGAGGGAGGAGGACGTGAGCGTCTCGGTAGGTGGACCAGCTTCACTTTTACTTTCATTAGTAAACATCTTCTAGAGTGACATGTTAGAATGTGGTCATTCATTGTGTGTGTGTGTGTGTGTGTGTGTGTGTGTGTGTCTAATTGTAATTTTACTTCATTTGTAATTTCCCTGTAAATAAAGGTCACATGACTACATTTACACCATTTACCAGACGCCCTTATCCAGAGCGACTTACAGTCAGTATTTACAGGGACAGTCCCCCCTGGAGACACTCAGGGTTAAGTGTCCTGCTCAGGGACACAATGGTAGTAGGTGGGGTTTGAACCTGGGTCTTCATCCTCACCCTGACTAGTGTCACGCGTTCACCAGGAACATCAGAATTTGCTGTATTCTATTACACAAATGACTATTTGTGTAAAGTCATTTGTTTCTGCTGAGGACCTTCTTGGTTCCCCAGAGATGATGTTTGTTACAGGAACTTTGCCAAGAGCTCTTGCAAAAGTGGAGGTTGGTGTCTTAACAGCTCCTACACTGAAGAAACCGGGAGGTCTTTAGTGCTTCTCCGACTTTGTCCTGGAGGACCTTCATCAGCCTCATAGTGAGAGTGGTGGGTTTTACATGGGGCTAAACCCTCCAAGAACAATATTGGAGAGAAGACCTGGGTTCCATATTCAAATCAAACTCGAGACTGGGGGAGAAACATCTTCTCCTAGATCAGTGGAAACTGCAGAAGTTCTGGTTTCTTCCGCAGAGCTACACTGTCCATCAGACGGAATGGTGGTGTGAATGTAAACCCAGATCTGTTATTAAACTCTGCGTTAGCCCGTATAAGCCCCACCCCCCCACCGTTTAGTCAGGGCTCACCTGATTGGCTGCTTCAGATGTCACCTGTGTTGTGTTTCATTTCAGGAATCAGTCATGTTCCTCCTGCTCTTCATCTCTCCTCTGATTCTGAGGGCGGAGCTTTTCACCACTGGTGCCACTATGCGTGTGGGCGGGGCCGAGAGGCGTGCTTTCTCCGTAATCTGGAACATGCCCACTGCCCGATGTCACCGGCGCTACGGAGTCTCGCTGCCACTGTCAGAATATGACATCACACACAACCACCACACCCACTTCCTGGGCACTGACATCAGCTTGTTCTACCAGCAGCGGCTCGGCCTCTACCCCCGACTCATGCGGTCAGGGTCAGAGGTCAACGGAGGGATTCCACAGCTCGGCCATCTCAACGCTCACCTTTTATTGGCTGAGGCACAGCTGGAGGCCGTCTTAAGGCGCCACTTTGCTGGATTGGCGGTGCTGGACTGGGAGGCGTGGCACCCGCTGTGGGGCAGGAACTTTGGTGCGAGAGCGGCCTATCAGAGGCAATCTGAACAGCTGGTAAGGTGGGAACATCCAGAACTCGGCATGAAGGAAGTGACATCACGTGCAAAGGCGGAGTTTGAGAGAGCTGGGCGGGGCTTCATGCTGCAGACTCTGAGGCTTGGCAGGTTGCTCCGTCCCAGGGGGCTGTGGGGTTTCTATGGATTCCCGGAATGTTCCAATGAGCGCGGGGCGGGGCACAGTGGCTATACGGGGCGGTGCCTTGCAGGCACCAGGAGGCGTAGCCGCCAGCTGGCGTGGCTGTGGCGGGAGAGCCACGCCCTCTACCCCAGCGTGTACATTCCACAGAGGCTGGCAGGACACGCCCACAGTCAGCTGATGGTCCGATATCGCATACTCGAGGCCCTCAGGGTCGCATCCCAGCATGCACCTGGTCCAGCTGTTCTACCCTACGCCCGAATCGCCTTCAGACGCACGCTGCACTTCCTGAACCAGGTAAACCAGGGTCCGAACGACAGGGTGCTGTCGTCACGCCGGCTTCTCACCGGTGTGTGTGTGTGTGTGTGTTGTGTGTGGTGTGTGTGTGTGTGTGTGTGTGTGTGTGTGTAGACAGACCTGCAGTACACACTCGGAGAGGCTGCAGCACTGGGAGCGGATGGCGTGGTGCTGTGGGGAGAACTTGAATTTACCAGGTCAAAGGTCAGTATATGACCATGTACGTCCACCGGCCACTTGGTGTGCTGATCAGCAGGAAGATGGAAAGGTGGCGCAGCTGGTGAGGTGACGTGTGTGTGAGTGTGTGACACGATCTGTTCTCTGTGTCCAGCACCAGTGCGCCCTGCTGCAGCACTACATCAAGTCGGTGTTGGGCGTGTACGTGCTGATGCTGCGCCGCGGCGTACGCCGCTGCTCTGAGCTTGTGTGCCGAGGAAATGGACGCTGTGCTCGCCGACGACCTCACTCGGGTCACATGATCCCACTGAGCCAAAAGGACCTTAATCCCGCCCACCTACGTACTGCGTTCCGGTGTGTGTGTTACCACGGGTGGAGTGGAGTGGAGTGTGAGAACAGATCAGCACCTGGGCTCATATAGTGTGTGTGTGTGTGTGTGTGTGTCAGAAAGTGACCTGCAGTTTACAGACCAGCTGACCTCTCACTGGTCACTCACACAGAAAACAGAGGTCAGAGGTCAGAATGGAACCTGTACCTACAGACTTCTTGTCAAACTGTGTGTATTGATCTGAATAAATGAGCATGAACACTTTTGTTTTTATTTAAGTAAAAAAAAATGTATTTTAAAAATGAAAAGCTGAATATTGTTCAAAACAGCATTGATCAGAGCCATCTTCAGCACTAAACACACAGAAAAACTGACAACTCCTGCAGTAAAAATTCATATAAAATATTTCACAAGACTAACATGCACTAATCAGGTGTGTGTGTGTGTGTGTGTGTGTGTGTGTGTGTGTGTGTGTGTCAAGTTAATGCACCATGCGGGTGAGGTTCTTCTGCAGGTTCTGTATCATCCCTTTAAGATCAGATATCTGCTGAGCGTCATTCTGTCTGTGCTGCACCAATTCAGAGACAGAGTTAACCAGGCCAACCTGCCGGGCTGCACACACACAAAGACACACAAGTATCAGTATCATACAAAACAATAAGTACAATAACTGTATTCACTTATTCATTTATGGATATTTTAAAAGCCTGGTGATAATGTTCATGATCTGAGATTATTACAGGTCCTGATCTGAGACTTAAACCCCCTGTTACGGGTCCTGATCTGAGACTAAACCCCTGTTACGGGTCCTGATCTGAGATTAAACCCCCGTTACGGGTCATGATCTGAGACTAAACCCCATGTTACAGGTCCTGATATATAATACTAAACCCCTGTTACGGGTCCTGATCTGAGATTAAACCCCCGTTACGGGTCCTGATCTGAGATTAAACCCCCGTTACGGGTCCTGATCTGAGATTAAACCCCCGTTACAGGTCGTGATCTGAGACTAAACCCCCGTAACGGGTCCTGATCTGAGATTAAACCCGTTACGGGTCCGGATCTGAGATTAAACCCCCTGTTACGGGTCCTGATCTGACACTAAACCCCTGTTACGGGTCCTGATCTGAGATTAAACCCCCGTTACAGGTCGTGATCTGAGACTAAACCCCCGTTACGGGTCCTGATCTGAGATTAAACCCCCGTTACAGGTCGTGATCTGAGACTAAACCCCCGTTACGGGTCCTGATCTGAGATTAAACCCGTTACGGGTCCTGATCTGAGATTAAACCCCCTGTTACGGGTCCTGATCTGACACTAAACCCCTGTTACGGGTCCTGATCTGAGATTAAACCCCCGTTACAGGTCGTGATCTGAGACTAAACCCCTGTTACGGGTCCTGATCTGAGATTAAACCCCCGTTACGGGTCCTGATCTGAGATGAAACCCCCTGTTTCTGCCTCTTACTCTTCTTAGTAAATGGGTAAAGTTTGGTTCTGCAGTCAGGTCTTACCTACAAGGATGAGGAGGAGGAGGAGTGTGATGAAGAAGCTGACCGCCACCAGAGGCCACAGCAATCTACTGCCAACAGGCACCTTCTGAAGCCCCACCCACTGTGGTCTCATTGGGTGATCCATCTGGTAGACAGCAGGAGTGGTGTGCAGTACAACGTTCCCATTGGTGGAGGGGGCAGGAGGGCGGGCCGGTCGGCTTCCTGGAGTTTGAGAAAATCGACGTTGCTATCTGCTGCCTCTGAATGTGTGCAGTTGTTGTGTGTGTGTGTGTGTGTACACCTTTACGCAGCTGCTCAGAATGTGTTCTATGCAGGTCATCAATAGAGTTGACGGAATGCAGTTGAATCTCAGTCAGTTCCCTGTCACTGATCCTCACAAACCACGGTGCTGAAGGAGAGGAAGTCAGCATTCCTGAGAGACACACACACACACACACTTAACACCGAGCACAAAGTCCCCACACGCAGTGTACATCCACTCTCAGATCGTACCTTCAGAGTGTGTCTTCACCAGAGTCATGAGACCGGAGGAGATACTGTCCGGCTGGTGGGTGTGTGGTTCAAAGTTGTGTGTCAGGAAGGTGAATCCTGTTTGTGTTTGCGTTCTGGTGTCTCTCGTGCTGTTGCCTCGCTAGATGTCCCAAGTCTGCACGAGTGACGATCTGCCCCGAAAGCCCCAGGCCAAAAATAGCTGCCCCTGTCTGAGAGAGTGTGTGTGTATGTGTGTGTGTGTGTGGTTATTAATAGTCTACATGAGAAGAGGGGAACAAACTAATTTACAGCAAGAACCCCAGCTCAAGCTCGGAACAAGCAGTAATCGTCCTGTAGATCCCTCTCCAGATCCAGAAGTGATGGTCATTGTGAAACACTGCAGCACAGCACACGGTGACACAGTGAAACGTGTCCTCTGTATTTAACCATCACCCTGACAGGCGCCCGGGGAGCAGTGTGTGGGGACGCTACCTTGACCGATCGTGCAACTCTCCAGTTACGGGCCTGCTTCATTACCCGCTAGGCCACCACTGTTTTTATCTATTAGAAATCCAATAACAGGACGAAGCATTGAAAGGGGAGCCCATCCTCCTCTGGTCACATCTGGATACAGGGCAGAGAAAAGCAGATCAGTCCAGGAACTTCTGGATTTATTTCATTTTGTGTCATGTTGACAGAACCTGGTGTCCTGGGAGAAGGTTCGTTGTGTCATATGTTGTTGAGTTTATTGTGGATAATCCCTCAGAATTCCGAGCAGGTGGTTTTGAATAAACTCTGAAGAACGTCCACATCTTCCCACACATCTAGCACCCTCAGGGTGTTAGGAGATCTGTCTTGTGCGAGATGTAGAACCAGGCCAGGAGGCAGCATGTACAATGGGAATAACAAAGGTCCGAATCCGTAACCCGGAACGTTGTGATCTTCATGTAGATCACTGTCCAGAGCCCATCCCAGGGAGTCCGAGATGCCTTCATATTCCACCTCGCTGTCCAGCTACAGACAGAGAAGCAGCTACTTCAGACAGATGTGGAGGTTCTGATCTGAAATCAGAAGTTTGCGGGTTCAAATCCCGACCCCCCCCGTGTGCTGCGCTGCAGTGTTTCACAATAACATCACTTTCACAAGATGAGATGTGTGGTGGCTGCAGAATTTTTATTATTACAGCTTTTCTGCCCTTTCCTGTTTTTATCAATCGATCTCAGTCCATTCGACAGGAGCGTGAACTACATTTCCCAGAAAGCACCGCGGCGCGATACGCGCTCTGATTGGCTGTGACGGGGAGCGGAGTCCGAAAGTAACGCGGAACGACGCGGAGCGGCTGGAACCGGAGCGCGGACTCGGCTGCGGGGACCATGCTGTCCCGACTCTTCTCCAGAGGTCACCGGATCGTGACCCGGGCCCTGACCCCGACCGTGACCCCGTCAACAGCATCCGCAGCGCAGCAGGAGCGACGCGCGTCTACTTCAGAGGTACCGAACAGAACCGAACCGGATCCGGGCGGCCTGTGGCAGACGCCCTTATCCAGAGAGACCACGTTACCATCAACACACTACAGTCTACTCGGGAGAGTTGTGTAAAGTTGTGTAAAGTGTAGTGGAATTGTGTGTGTTGACTTTGAACCTATTTGTTTAAGAGACACTGCTGACTGATGGTCATTAACAGCCTTCAGTTTGACGGTCAAAGGTCATCAACACACACATACACTTCATACTGCCTACCACGAACAAAAATGTGTTACTTCAGTTGTTGGTGTGTGTGTGTGTGTGTGTGCGTGCGTGTCAGGCATCTCTGAAGCGGACGCCGCTGTATGAATTCCATGGCGCTCATGGTGGGAAGATGGTGGAGTTTGCCGGGTGGAGCATGGCGGTGCAGTACAGGGACAGCCACATCGTCTCACACACACACACTCGGCAGCGCTGCTCTCTCTTCGACGTGGGCCACATGCTGCAGGTCAGACCGTGTGTGTGTGTGTGTCATGATGGTGCATGGACCCCTATATAATCTGCTGATTCTCACCAGACCAGAGTCCATGGGAAGGACAGAGTGAAGTTCATGGAGAGTCTGGTCGTGGGGGACGTGGCGGAACTGAAGGAGAACCAGGTGAGATATGAGAAGATTACATTTACAGCATTTACCAGACGCCCTTATCCAGAGCAACTTATAATCAGTAGTGACAGGGACAGTCCCCCCCTGGACACACTCGGGGTTAAGTGTCTTGGTCAGGGACACAATGGTAGTAAGTGGGATTCGAACCCGGGTCTTCTGGTTCATAGGCGAGTGTGTTACCCACTAGGCTACTGATCTGAGTCCGTCTGTGCAGTCCATCCACCTGCAGCTTCTGCTTCTGCCTGCAGGGGGCGCTCTCTCTCTTCACCAGCAGCAGTGGAGGGATCCTCGATGACCTTATAGTCACTAAAACAGACCAGGGTTACCTGTACGTCGTCTCCAACGCCGGCTGCGCAGAGAAAGACTCCGCCCACATGAAGGTCAGAGCGCGGAACGTCAGATCCAGAGGAGTCGGGTCGGGCGGCAGAACCCACAGTGTCTGTTCTTACAGGAGAGACTGCAGGAGTTCAAAGCTGCCGGTCATGACGTAGATGTGGAGTTCCTGGAGGACAGTCTCATCGCGCTGCAGGGTGAGACGTTCTCCTGAGGGACCTGAACTCAGCTGAACTGGGATTCATGTTCAACAGGGTTTTTGGAATCTGATATTTATATAGCAATATCTCACGATATTTTACATGGTGACATTGTATCTATACGGGGACATCAAACATCAATATTGTTGTATAAGGGCCAGTGGTGGCCTAGTGGTTAAGGAAGTGGCCCCGTAATCAGAAGGTTGCCGGTTCAAATCCCGATCCGCCAAGGTGCCACTGAGCACCGTCCCCACACACTGCTCCCCGGGCGCCTGTCATGGTGCCCACTGCTCACTCAGGGTGATGGTTAAATACAGAGGACAAATTTCACTGTGTGCACCGTGTGCTGTGCTGCTGTGTATCACATGTGACAATCACTTCACTTTATAAAAAAAAAAGAAAAGATAAAAGTATAGAAATGTAGTCCACCGGGTGGTGCTGTCGATCAGCAGAGATGGAACTCAGCGTCACACTACAACCTCCACTCCTGTAGGTGGCGCTGTACAGCTGGGGGCTTTTCAGATCGATCGCAGAATCTTGTATTTCAGCTGTTTTTACATTTTCACTGTACTGTAGAGTATCGCAATATATCGTGATATAGTCGTATTGTGATACGTATCATATCCTTGCCAATACACACCCCTACAATCTGATGTGTGTGTGTGGTTCCAGGACCCTCCATGGTCCGTGTTCTGCAGCCAGGCGTGTGTGATGACCTCGGGAAACTGACCTTCATGACCTCTGTCCTGACCCCAGTTTTCGGCATTGCGGGCTGCAGGGTCACCCGGTGTGGGTACACGGGAGAAGACGGCGTGGAGGTGTGTGTGTGTGTGTGTGTTTTGTAGGGTGCGTGTATTGCAGCTGTGTCTTGACTCGTGTGTTCTGGTCTCAGATCTCCGTTCCGTCCAAGGCTGTGGTCTCCCTGACTGAGAAGCTGTTGGCCAACAGCGAGGTCCGGCTGGCAGGGCTGGGCGCTCGGGACAGTCTGAGGCTGGAGGCGGGTCTCTGTCTCTATGGTAACGACATTGATGAAACAACCACACCTGTGGAAGCCGGTCTGGTGTGGACTATAGGTGGGTTTTAACACACACACGTCCAGGGTATTCTGGGTATTCTAAATGGCTTCTGTGAACACGGTGTGTGTGTGTGTGTGTGTGTGTGTGTGTGTGCGCGCGTATGAATCCATAGGGAAGCGTCGACGGCTACAGAGAGACTTTCCAGGTGCCGATGTCGTCGTTCCTCAGATTAAAGAGAAGACTCAGAGGAAGCGGGTGGGGCTGATCTCTGCAGGACCTCCTGCCAGACAGCACACGCCCATCCTCGCGCCCGGCGGCCAGATTATCGGTAAATTAATCGGAAATCACCGTCCTGGTGAAATGGGAACAGTTAGCTGAGATATCTCATGCTCTCACCATCACCGAAGCTGGCCGGTGGGTTCATGTTCCACAGTTCTTCACGTGTTCTCCTGTTCCAGGTGAGGTCACCAGTGGATGCCCCTCCCCCTGTCTAAAGCAGAACATCGCCATGGGTTACGTAGAGACTGCATTCAGTAAGGTTGGCACAGCCCTGCAGGTGGAGGTGAGGAAGAAGGCCGTGCCAGCACTGGTCAGCAAAATGCCCTTTGTGCCCACAAAATACTATACTGGTCAGTAGATCCACCCGAGTGGTCGGTCTCATCTGACCAGTCCGCCACACGGAACGTCCCTTCTCAGGTTTGATCTGAAGATGCTATCTGTCCTCTGGACCTTTTCTTTTTGTGATTGTGTGTGTGTGTGGTATTGCATGTAGTAGAAGACTGCGTGTTGGATCTCCATCAGCAGGTCTGAGCAGAATTCTAATGCAGTCACCCTGCGCGCGATTACTAATCATTCCCCTCGGCAGCATGTAACCCTGCTCAGCACCCATAGGTGCATTCAGTACCATGATAGTGTTTTTTGCGAATATTGTGAGATCGTGATCTTAACACGATAATTTGCATGAAATTATTACGCTCCTTAAAATGCATTAAATTGTGACCAAAATTAACATTTTAATGTTCCTTACTTATTTACAAAGTTTGGGTTTCCTACGACATTAATTGATTAATTCTATCTGACACTGTTAATAAATTTGTAGAGTTGTATTAAATTAACATTTTAATAAAAGTTTTTTTTATAAATGGAAACTTGTGAAGCGTGTTCGTGTTTTCTTTTCGCGGTTCGCAGCAGATGCGCGAAAATGATTGTGGGAGTTGCAGTTGAATAATCTGCACGGTGGACGCTGACGTCGCGTTGCAACACTACATTACCCATAAACCCGTTCGCGGGGCATTGACCACATCTCCCAGAGTGCAGCGCGCGTCGGGGCGGTTAGAGGGAAGATGGTGGAAAGTGCAGCAGGAGCGGCAGCAGCAACGTGGACGAGACGCAGCGGCGACATTTTCCAGCGACGTGTCCCGTCCGGGGACAAACACAGATAATACACGCCTCCGCCGGAGGGCCGCCATGCCGCGGAGTAAGAAGGGGAGACGTGCGGGGCCGAGTAAAGGTAAAAGACTGTGGACGGTGTGCCCAAATTAGGCGCCGGCGTGACCTATGACCCCGGAGATGCAGATTATAATCCATATTCATCCCCCGTCGTGCGCCCTGAAAGGTCAACTGTGTCCGGGGTATTTTTAGCGCGGTTCCATGCGGACATGACTGACATAATGACCATGTGCTCGCGGCCCGTGGCGTGGTGACGTCACGACCATACGTTACGTACAGCTCGCCTCTGCGTCAGGGAAGACGCTCACCTTTAACCTCCGCAGTCCATCACCTGGCGGCTCATACTGACGCTCCGCCCCCTGTTCCACCCACTTTTCCCTGGCCATGTGAAGCCCCGCCTCTTCATGCTTCCCATTGGCTCTTTTTGTGACTTGTGTGTGTGTGAGAGAGTTCGTGTTATTTACACCGTGTCCCTGGGAGGTTGGGCTGAACTTTCCCCCACATGTGACGTGGTCCTGCTCTCTCTCAGCCAGGAGCGGGGTGAAGGGCGAGTCGGGGGTCAGCGACGATGACCTGGCCTCTGATGTCCTGAGTCACTGCAGCAGCGCCAGCGAGGCCACCTCAGTACAGGACGAAGGTACCAAACGCTCAGTCCACAACGTGTCACCGTCGTGTGTAAGATGGCGGATTTTAAACGTGTGTGTATGTGTGTGTGTAGCAGCGGAGGTGGTGGATGAACAGACCGCCCAGGAAGAGACGGAGGACAAACTGAAGCAGAGCATCGATGATCTGGCCGATAAGAGGTGACCGCAGCAGCATTTGCTCTGTGCTGATGTTGGGAGGGGTCGTACGACCTCTGACCCCTGTGTGTGTGTGTGTCAGTGTGAAGGTGCGTGTGTGTGCGCTGGAGAGCTTGCGACAGGCCTTTTCGTCCCGCCTGCTGACGGACTTCCTGCTGGAGAGACACTTCACGGTGGGCGACTGCCTGGAGCGCAGCCTGAGGAAGGGTACGTCACCGTAGCAACCGAGAAGCGCTGGGATGTGGGCGGAGCTTGGTGTAACGCCTGTGTGTTTGCGCTCGCAGGCGGAGGGGCGGAGCAGGCCGCTGCAGCGACGCTCTGCTCTCTGTTGTGTGTCCAGGTCGGGGGCGGGGCAGAAGGGGAGAAGGACTTTAAGACGATTGGCCCCGTCCTCGGTTCCATCCTGATTGACAGCTGTGCCAACCTGTCGGCGCGCCGGAGTGTGAGTGTGTTCTCTGGTCGTGGTGTTGTGGGAGGAGCTGTGGTGTTGTGGGAGGAGCTGTGGTGTTGTGGGAGGAGCTGTGGTGTTGTGGGAGGCGGTGACGACACGTTCCTCGTCTGTTCCTCAGTGTGCTCGTGCGCTCGGGATGTGCTGCTACGTCTCCGCTGCAGAAGATGCCGAGGTGAGGCGCCTGCACGAGTGTGTGTGAGCGAGTTCGACTGTGTGTGTGTGTGTGTGTGTGTGACTGTCTCTGTCTCTGCAGGACCTGCTGAAGGCTCTGGCGCAGCTGGAGGGCGTGTTCAGCTCCGCCTACCCTCTGGTGGGCGGGGCTCTCCCCACGGTGCAGGCCGGGACGCCCCCGCTGCACACGGCGGCCCTGCAGGCCTGGGCGCTGCTCACCACCCTCTGTCCATCAAGTCACCTGAGCACCATCGTGCAGCAGTGAGACCAATACACGTTCATTATGGGATGGATGCAGCAGGTGGTTCTGGGTAGATAGATACTCTCTCTCTCCACAGTCATCTTCCTCGTCTACAGGCGTGTTTGGAGAGCTCGGACGTCCATTTCCGGATTGCCGTGGGGGAGACCATCGCTCTCCTGTACGAGATGGGGCGGGACATCGACCAGGTCACCGCCATGTTTCTTAAAACACGTTTTCTTCGTTTACATTTACCACATTTACCAGACGCCCTTATCCAGAGCGACTTACAATCAGTAGTTACAGGGACAGTCCCCCCCCCTCAGGGTTAAGTGTCCTGCTCAGGGACACCATGGTAGTAAGTGGGGTTTGAACCCACTAGGCTACTACTACCATCAACCATCTTCACAAGTAGTAGATGGAGGTGTGAACCTTCACTGGATTAATCACGACTAATCACATCATTCATCACGATTAATCGTCTACAGAATCGACCGCGGCTGCATCGCGATGCGTCTGTTATTATCGGGGTTGTGTCTGTGTTTGCAGGATTACGAGTATGAAAACCGCGACGCTCTGTGTGAAGCTCTGAAGGGTTTGGCGACGGACGGAAATAAACATCGGGCGAAAAACGACCGCAGAAAGCAGCGCTCCATCTTCAGAGAAGTTCTTCACTACATTGAGGTCTGAGGAACCGCCTCGCGTCCACCAGCCGCTCCGCTCTTCTCGTTCTGACCGTCCGTCCGCCTGTCTGTGTGTCCAGAACGAGGACTTCTCCGAGGAGAGGGTTCGCTTCGGGGCGGAGGTCCTCTACATCGACTGCTGGGTGCGGAGGAGGATCTACGAGGCCTTCAAAGACGTGCTGGAGTCGGGGACGCTGCACCATCTGCAGGTGACGTGTCCTGATTAAACGTCCCGGTGACGTTTTTCCGTAGTTTTCACGTGTGTGTTCACCCCCGCAGTGGAACCCCCTCCTGAGGGATGTTTTTGGTCTGGGTTCCCCCCTCATTCTCGACACCTCGGTCAAATCCAGCAAAATTTCACGCGTAGAGCGGGTGAGTGCACACTTGACCTTTCACCTTTGGCCCCTGCCTCTCCGCCCGTTTCACCCGGTTCCTTCCCCCCCCGCCAGCATTTATTCAACGCGGCGGCTTTCAAAGCCCGAACAAAACTACGGAACAAAGTGAGGGACAAACGAGCGGACGTGATGTGACGTCAGGCCACGCCCACCGACAGGGCCCCGCCCACCGACGCATCCCCTCCTCCACTGACTTGAAAGACTGCCAAACCAGGGACTTCATGAACAATGCAAAGAAGTGTGTGTGGAGTGTGTGTGTGTGTGTGCTTTTATTTACCATCATGGAATTAAACCATTAATAAGAGGAAGTTTTTTAACTCTAAAGTTTGTATAAAGTGTAAAACTTCTCCAGCGTTTGGGAGGAAATGTTTATTTATTACAAACTGCAGAAACTTTTACAGAAAATCACAGAACGTGCCGGAATACGCATTGTGTGTGTGTGGGAGAGAGAGAGAGAGAGAGACTGCTGCGGTCCTGGGTTCGCTTCAGTCTACTGGACAGTGACAGAAATAAAGTGAAATAAAGGATGAGAATAAATTGAACTTTTTTGTTTTTGTGTGTGAGATGAAATGACCAGTAGGTGGCGCAGCTCATGCTGTTCTGATATTAGGCTCAGGCGGCCTTGGTGGTGGTGGGGGGGGGGTGGTTGCTTTAGGGCTTTAGAGGGATGGCGGAGATGTTTGAGGGGTTACTGAGTGATTTGGGGTGTTGAGGGAGTTTGGGGGTCGGAGGTCGGTGGGTTAATGGAGACGCTGTTTGTTGGTCGAGTTCTTCATGCAGAGAAACGCCTGGAAATAATTAGAGTTTGTGCTGCATGAGGGACGGACAAACAGACCAGAAATGGAGCCTTTCACACACACACACACACACACACACGAGTACATGTGTGTTAAAAACCAGTCATCACAGCTGTGTGTGTGTTGAGACGTTAACTCTCGTAAGTGGGGGATGTGATGTGCCAGGCTGAACACCAACCGAGCTTTCAACAAGTGGTGTGTGTGTGTGTGTGTGTGTTCTCGTTATCTGTGCTTATTCTGAGGATTTAAAAGATTCTGCTGTTTATTTATTATTCCATCAGCAGAACAGGCTCCTCCTACTCAGAGAAATGAATTGAAATAAAAATGAAACTCAAACCCGGAGTGTTTTAATGTTGCTTTGTGAAGAGCGTTCCCAGCTCAGAGGTCACGTCCATCACCAGACATCTGCAGAACCCCGCAGAACCCACACCACCCAGCAGCAGACCAGAGACATGGTGGGGGGTGTCTGGTTTCCTGCTGGTTCTGCTGGGTTCCAGTTTGTAGGATCAGATATTTGACTTTTTTTGAGCTCCTAGAAGAACCTGACAGCAGGGGTGTGTGTGTCTTTATGTGCATGTACACACTGATACACACTCACCACTCCTCTGAAACCGAAGGGAGTAGCAGAGCAGACAAAAGTATAAAGGACAGCGGCAGGATATAATGGACAGAAGATAGAAGGAGAGAAGGCTGGGTGGTGGAGGAACCGTTAATAAAGACTTCAAATAAAAACATCGAGCAGCAATTCATCATTTAGACAGATTAATGCAGACATGAGCTCACAATTCATCACATTTACAGCTGACTGCTGTTTTGTATTGTTTTGTGTTTTTTTGTTGTGATTTTGTCTGGTGTTTGGTATTGTTTTGTGTTGTGATTTTGTCTGGTGTTTGGTATTGTTTTGTGTTGTGATTTTGTCTGGTGTTTGGTATTGTTTTGTGTTGTGATTTGTCTGGTGTTTGGTATTGTTTTGTGGTTTATGTTGTGGTTTTGTCTGGTGTTTGGTATTGTTTTGTGTTTTTTTGTTGTGATTTTGTCTGGTGTTTGGTATTGTTTTGTGTTGTGATTTTGTCTGGTGTTTGGTATTGTTTTGTGTTGTGATTTTGTCTGGTGTTTGGTATTGTTTTGTGGTTTATGTTGTGGTTTTGTCTGGTGTTTGGTATTGGTTTGTGTTGTGGTTTTGTCTGGTGGTTGGTATTGTTTTGTGTTGTGATTTTGTCTGGTGTTTGGTATTGTTTTGGGTTGTGATTTTGTCTGGTGTTTGGTATTGTTTTTGTGTTGTGATTTTGTCTGGTGTTTGGTATTGTTTTGTGGTTTTTGTTGTGATTTTGTCTGGTGTTTGGTATTGTTTTGTGTTGTGGTTTTGTCTGGTGGTTGGTATTGTTTTGTGTTGTGATTTTGTCTGGTGTTTGGTATTGTTTTGTGTTGTGATTTTGTCTGGTGTTTGGTATTGTTTTGTGATTTTGTCTGGTGTTTGGTATTGTTTTGTGGTTTATGTTGTGATTTTGTCTGGTGTTTGGTATTGTTTTGTGTTGTGGTTTTGTCTGGTGGTTGGTATTGTTTTGTGTTGTGATTTTGTCTGGTGTTTGGTATTGTTTTGTGTTGTGATTTTGTCTGGTGTTTGGTATTGTTTTGTGGTTTATGTTGTGATTTTGTCTGGTGGTTGGTATTGTTTTGTGTTGTGATTTTGTCTGGTGTTTGGTATTGTTTTGTGTTGTGATTTTGTCTGGTGTTTGGTATTGTTTTGTGGTTTATGTTGTGGTTTTGTCTGGTGTTTGGTATTGTTTTGTGTTGTGGTTTTGTCTGGTGTTTGGTATTGTTTTGTGGTTTATGTTGTGGTTTTGTCTGGTGGTTGGTATTGTTTTGTGTTGTGATTTTGTCTGGTGTTTGGTATTGTTTTGTGGTTTATGTTGTGGTTTTGTCTGGTGTTTGGTATTGTTTTGTGTTGTGGTTTTGTCTGGTGTTTGGTATTGTTTTGTGTTGTATTGTGGTTTCTATATTGCTTATATTCTGTAACTATCACACATCCACCAATGCACTTATAAATGAACAACTCAATGTTGGCACATGTGCTTTATATGTCACATTAGTTCTATGTTATTGTTGTGAGTATTTGGTCAATTTATTGTGTTGTGATGTTGATTGTTCTCTCTGTCGGTGTAGATGGTTTTGAGGTAAGTATTTGATTGTGTGTTGTACATTGGGGTGTTGTGTGTGGGATTGTGCTTGTTGTGTATGGAACACACACAGACACACACACAGACACTGCTCCTCCCCTGGGATACGGCTTTGAAAGAGATGGGCCCCACTCCATTCAGCCTTTGTGTGTGGAATTCCTCTGTGTGTTGTGTGTTTTATAAATCTGTGTTTTGTGTGCGTGTGTGTCCTTTGTGTGTAAAGCAGCAGACACGAGAAACTAGTGAACAAGAAAGAGTGAAAAAGCCTGTGTGTGTATTTCCTGTAGTGACTGTTTCTGATCATTTCTGCTAATTACACACACACACACACACACACACACACCTGATTTGTCTGGGTGATTTATTGTGCCTTTACTTTTGAGAGTGTGTGTGTGTGTGTGTGTAGAAGGACAGCTGATGGTTTTCACACCTTCTCTCTATTGGTCTGTCTCTGTCTGACACTGATTTGTACAGAGGTCATGACCTTTGACCTTGGAATTGTTGAACTTGTTTTCTGACACTGAACAGTGAACAGTGGTGGTGCCCCTGGTACACACCCAGCCCACCCCTCCACACTGTAACACACTCATTATGTCATGGTTTCCATGGCAACAACACCTACAGCATCACAAACCTTCAATCAGCAAGAACAATGAGCAGAGACGCTTCAGAGCCGCTTCCAGTGGAGATCCAGGAGAAGATGAAAGTGTGAAGTGAAGTGATTGTCACACGGTGACACGGTGAAACGTGTCCTCTGTATTTAACCATCACCCTTGGTGACAGTGGGCACCATGACAGGCGCCCGGGAGCAGCGTGTGGGGACGGGACCTTCATCAAGGGGACCTCAGTGGAACCTTGCTGGCTCAGGATTCGAACCCGCCCTAAAATTAGGATCTTCAAAAACTGAGCGTATTCAAGAGTTTATTTGTAATTCATCACAGGCTCACATTGACCATGACCTTTGACCCTGAGCTGCTCCTGGGGTTTTAAACCTGGTGAACGTACGTAGGAAAATGAAAGACCATGTAGATTTAGGATTGGAAAAGTTCTGTTACTCAGAGGAGAACAACACTGAATACAAACTCTGGGGGTCTGATTGTGTTGCCTGCTGTGGATTTGTGTAATGAGGAGGTGATGAGCGATGTGTGTGTGTGTGTGTGTGTGTGTGTGTGTGAGAGCTGCTTTATGGTGGGGGGTTTCACCTCTGCCTCTTCTGATTTTCTTGAATGTCACACGCTGAAACTTCTCACACACACACACACACACACACACACACATTCTGGATTCTGGATGTGGGACATTTTCCTCACTGTTCTTCGGCTCTTTATTCACTTCTTCATTCTTCTCTGGGCTTCCTGAAGCCTCCGCTTGTCATTCAGACGCTCCATTCAGTCGTGAAGAGCAAACAGCAGAATGCAGACGCGCACACACACACACACACACACACACACACACACACACACACACAGAATGCAGGAGAATGTAAGGCTCTCTGATGATTTATTGTGGTCAGTTTTCTCAACCCGCTTACATTGTTTGTCCTCTTACACACACACACACACACACACGGGAGATGAAATTTCAGACCGCTGTTCCACTCTATCGTGTTGAGAGACTTCTAAATGTCTTCATATGGCATGTTCTACAGACGTGTGCACATTTCTGCCATTGTTAATCCCGCTGAGCTCTGTCACAAGAACCGAGAAGATCAGAAAAAGGACAGTAACATGCACACCATTCAGAATTGCTGTGTTTGAGGTCAAGCATTTGACCTCATATGAAACGTCCCCATGAGGTTTTCTCTCCTTCCTGAAGACACACACACATGGCTAACACCTGTGTGGCCACGTGCCTCTCCTCCCCAGTTCATCATCTCTCCAGTCAGCTCCTCCATGGTCCATGATCTCCAGTTTCTGCTCTTCTGAACCGTGTTGGGCTGCTCACGTCCCATGATGCTCTGCTGTTCTCTGATTGATGTTGCCTGAAGTATCTGAAGTGAGTGTTGATACCAGATGGGCTGTTCTGGGCAGGATCGGAACCTTTTAATTATACACTCTCATTGTGTGTGTGTGTGTGTGTGTGTGTGTTCATTTGTGTTGTTTTAATATGAACTTGTGTTGGATAATAAAACGTCAGGAGTGCAGGTTCTCACGTTCCTCTGTAAAAACACTCCAGCTCTTTTCTGAGGAACCGTGTGGGTTCTGCTCAGGGCCACTTGAGTCTGAAAGCGTCCTCACAACTACAACAAAAGGACTGTTTTCTTTTCTTTAGATGCATACGGGACGAAATCAGTTCTGGCCACCGGTGGTGTGAACGGCAGCAGAGGGGATCATGGGATGCATGTTTGAGGGGATGTTGTCATGGCGACAGATTTGTCTTCACAGCAGGAGCCTGTCCTCAAACAAAGGGCAGCTTCAGATGGTGATGAGTGAGGTGTGTGTGTGTTTGATGGAGGGATTAGTGCGAGAGACCCTGTGAAGCTCATATCCGTCGTGGTCTCCTCCACAAGTCCATCTTCACTGCTGAGGAATTCCACTGACACGCACGCCATGCACATCCTGGCCTGAAAGGACGTTCAAGTTCTGTAGTTCAGTCAGAAAAAAGATGCTGAATGATCCAAACTGTGGGACCGCTGATGTCCCACGTTTTCCAGGTTGGCTGCTGACTAGTTGAGATGTAATATCTTCTCTGTAGTCCTGCTGCATCTCACACACCTCCTCACACCCACTACTTAAGGTGGAATAATAATGGGCACCTGTCATGGTGCCCACTGCCCTCCAAGGGTGGCGGTTAAATACAGAGGACGCGTTTCACAGTGACACCGTGTGCTGCACTGCAGGGTCCACTCCACACCCAGGTTCTTGGTCCTCTCAGTCAGAGTCTTTGGAACATGGTTCCTTCATCCGGGTTCCTGGTCCCCTCAGTCAGAACCTTTGGAACGTCACCGCCACTGTTTCACTCCCAGGTTCCTGGTCCTCTCAGTCGGAGCCTTTGGAACATTGTTCCTACACCCAGGTTCCTGGTCCCCTCAGTCAGAGCCTTTGGAACATGGTTCCTTCATCCGGGTTCCTGGTCCCCTCAGTCAGAACCTTTGGAACGTCACCGCCACTGTTTCACTCCCAGGTTCCTGGTCCTCTCAGTCGGAGCCTTTGGAACATTGTTCCTACACCCAGGTTCCTGGTCCCCTCAGTCAGAGCCTTTGGAACGTCACCGCCACTGTTTCACTCCCGGGTTCCTGGTCCTCTCAGTCAGAGCCTTTGGAACATCATTCCACACCCGGGTTCCTGGTCCCTTGAGTCAGAGCCATTGGTACGTCGGCGCTGCTGTTTCACACCCAGGTTCCTGCTCTTCTCCAGTGTGGCCTAGCGGGAAATGAAGTGGACCCGTGGTAGAAGGTTGAAATGGGGACACTCCACGTGTTTCACCTTTGGTCATGGACCAGCCAGAAAACAACTGTATGTCACTTGGTGATGTACAAGGCTAAGATGTTTTCCAAACAAGTGTCCTTGTCCAGGCGCCTGTGACGAAGCTGGCGTGATCCTGCTTTCCCACAGTCCCCCCCCATGGCCATGGTAAATAAACTTGGATTCAATTGACTTCCTTTATTGCAGCTCCCCAGACGGGAAATTGCCCACCACACCGTAATCAGAAGGTTGTGGGTTCGAGTCCCACAACCATTGGAACGTTGCCGCCGCCGTTCCACACCTGGGTTCCTGGTCCTCTCAATCAGAGTCATTAGAACATGACTGAGCAGTAGAGTGTGTGTAGTGTGCAGAATGTGGAGACCCCTGTGTCATGACGGGTGGAGCCCAGCGTTGCTTTCAGCAGGTAGGTTGGTCTTCATCTTTCCATCATCGTCCTCCTCTTCTTCTCAGGTAACTCAACCCGCTGGAGATACGTCTGTGGTTTTAACCTCCTGACCCCCTGACCCCGGTTCGGACTGATATTGCAGCAGTGGCTGCTGGGACTTGAGTGTGTGTGTGTATTACTGGATTTGGAGCAGCTCCTCAGGGAGTCTGACCTCCAGCTTGTGTGTGTTTGGGAGGGTAAGTGGAGGTAATTGTTGGGCTTTTTGTAACCATCTGTTCTGTGTGTGTGTGTATGGATCATTGGGGACTCATTTTACAAGAGTCACCTAGAAGGATTAGATGCAGGCGCCACATGGAAATGGGAATTTAGCCAGGAGTGTTAGTGTTAGTGTGTGTGTGCGTGTGTGTGTGCATGAGTGTGTGTGTTTGTTCCAGGGGGCAGTATGGCCGAGACTCTGACAGGAAACAGACCTGAAGCAGTTAAGAATATAGAAAACACACACACTAATTTATTATTTTTTTGTCACAGGGTGTTACACAATTACTAAAATGTGTGTGTACACGCTTGTGTGTGTGTTTACTGAGATTGTAGGCTGTTGGAAGACGTGCTGGGTGGAGTGAAGCTGGACCGAAGGAGGAATGAAGACATTCGACAGCCTGTGGGGTGAACGAGAATGAATAACACATGTTGTCCTCTCTCTCTCTCTCTGTGTGTGTGTAACGTGAACTTCTACAGCAGGTTTGAAGTAAGTGTGGAGTAGGAGCTGTGTGGAGTTCGGGCGAGTAGAGTCAGTGCAGCAGGGAGTGGAGGTGAGAAGAACCTGGAGCTTCCTGCAGCAGGGAGAAGTAGGCGATAGAAGTAAAGAAGAACACAGTAGAACCCCGAAACCATCTGCAGAACCCCTTCCTCCTTCCTTGCTGGTTTCAGCAGATATGGATCAGTGTTCACTCATCCTGTTCTTCCTCTTTTGGGAGGTTCTAAAAAGGTTCTTTATAACCAATGTTGTGTTGCATTTAAGAAGAATGGAATGTAAAATATGGGTGAACAGAGATGTATTGAGATGTTTGTGTGAACCTTTCTCTGGCTTGTGTGGAGGGTGGTGCAGGCTGAGATGGAGGAGGAGTAGCAGAGCTTTGAGTTTCAACAGACACCAGCAGTGGAGACCAGAGAACACAAAGAACACACAGAACCTTCATTCTTAGAAGCTGCCACTGCCGTTCCACTGTTCTACTGTCTGAACAGAAGCCAGATTCTGAAGCTGAGCTCCGTGGTTCCAGGTTTCTGCTCCAGCTGCAGGTTGAATTTCTCCTGAGGTCCGGGTTACTTTGGTGTGTACAAGGTCCCTGGTATGACTGTCTTGTAATAAAGTGTGTGTGTGTATGTGAATGTATGTGTGTGTATGTGTGTGTGTATGTATGTGAAAGTGTGTATGTTTGTGTGTATGTGAATGTGTGTATGTGCGTATGTGAATGTGAGTGTGTGTGTGTGTGTTTGTGTGTATGTGTGTGTGTGAATGTGTGTGTGTGTATGTATGTATGTGAATGTGTGTATGTGTATGTGTATGTGTATGTGCGTATGGGAATGTGAGTGTGTGTGTGTGTGTGAGCCGCGGACGCACATTCCTCCTGATCAGGGAGAACCTGATGAATATTTTCTCTGTTCCTCCCAGGATGTTAAAGTGCTGATGAAGAGTTGTGCACCTCACAGACACACAATGAAACACAACCACAAAACGGCCGAAGTCGTCTTGTAAAAATGCATCATTTGTTTGCAACGTTTGTGTGGAACTTTGTACTGGGTGGTGCAGCAGGGTTGATATGGGATTTTTGTGTGTGTGTGTGTGTGTGTGTGTGTGGTCTAAAAAGAGTGTGTATGCAGACACTAACCAAATGGCCACACACAAACACACACATACTCCCTAGACTAAACTCACACACACACACACACACACACACACACACACACACACACACACACACACACACACACACACACACACACACACACACTTGACAGAGGTGATGAATGGCTGGAGTGGCTGTCAGAGTCAACAAATAAACACAGTCAGGATCAGCACAACAGCCAGTGTGCAGGGGTGGAGGTCACGACCCGACTCGCCGCCTATTACTGTGCCTGCGTGATTGTGTGTGTGTGTGTGTGTATATGAGTGTGTAGTAAGGGGCGGGGTTGAGGCTGGGTGGGCGGGAAGTTGACCGGATCGCGCGCGCTCCGGACTCCAGTGTCGCTGTGGTGTCTGAACGGCAGGATGCTGGACTTCATCCTGCGTCCCCACCTCCGTCTCCACCTGCGTCCCCACCTCCGTCTCCACCTCCGTCTCCACCTGCGCTCCTTCATCAGCGTCTGGAGTCTGGCGGCGCTCGCGCTGGGAAGCGGCGTCCCGCGTCTGCGTCTCACGCACACAGGTACGTGGTGACGTCACACGCTGGTCACTATATTTACATTTACAGCATTTATCAGACGCCCTTATCCAGAGCGACTTACAATCAGTAGTTACAGGGACAGTCCCCCTGGAGCAACTTAGGGTTAAGTGTCTTGCTCAGGGACACAATGGTAGAAAGTGGGGTTTGATCCCGGGTCTTCTGGTTCACAGGCGAGTGTGTTACCCACTAGGCTACTAACGCCCTATATAAAGTATGTATACACATGTACACATACACACATACACAGACACTCATATACACACACACTCACACACGCACACACATAAGGAGATGTATGGAAGAGTTGATTGGATGAGTGTGAGCGTGGTGTATTAGTGTAATTTATGAATTGTGTTTAGTACAGTAGTAGTAGTAGTAGTAGTACAGTCTCCCTGTTCCTGTTCAGGTTACTTGTTACAGTTTAAATGGATAAATTAATTCGTTTATATAATGTTGCCCAGATGTTCATTGAAACTACAGTCTGGAACAAGCACACACACACACACACACACACACACACACACACACACACACACACACACACACAGGGTGGGGTTGACGGTGGGGTCTGCCTTTGTCCTGGTTCAGTTAAGTACAACGTTCGGAATGTCACTTTTTCATCAAGTTTACACGCTCACACTTTCACTCACACACGGGCAGGAAATCAACACTGTGGAGATGGAGGAGGACTGAAAAACAGACAATGAGAAGAGGAACAAAGACACGGAACCAGCATGTAGTCCGGGAATGGTTCTTTCGTTTAGAGCCCGAGAATGGACTTTTGTTTAAAGCCTGAGAACGGTTCTGGTTCTTTAGTTTAGAGCCCGAGAACAGTTCTTTAGTTTAGAGCCCGAGGCGGCTCCATCATTTAGAGCCCGAGAAAGGTTCTTTCGTTTAGAGCCTGACGTGTAGTCTATCAGACAACACGTCTTTAGGGCATGGACATACATGACCTTTACAAGATCTTTGACCCTCCATCATTTGTGTTGGGTTTGTGTACAGTTTGTTTAGGTTTTGTGTAGAGTTGGAGTAGGTTTTGTGTATGATTAAGGGTTTGTACTAGGTTTTTATCTTGTTAGCTTTGAGAATGGGTTTTAAGTTTTGGGTTTGTGTAGGGTGAAGGGTTTGTGTAGATATATGTAGGATAGGAGTAGGTTTTGTGTAGGGTGAAGGGTTTGTGTAGATATATGTAGGGTAGGAGTAGGTTTTGTGTAGGGTGAAGGGTTTGTGTAGATATATGTAGGGTAGGAGTAGGTTTTGTGTAGGGTGAAGGGTTTGTGTAGATATGTGTAGGGTAGGAGTAGGTTTTGTGTAGGGTGAAGGGTTTGTGTAGATATGTGTAGGGTTGGAGTAGGTTTTGTGTAGGGTGAAGAGTAGTTTGAGTAGATATGTGCCGAGGTGGTGTGGGTTTTGTGACATCCAGAGATCTCTGAAAGCAGAACAAATGGGACAGACATCAGAACTGTCCAGTCTCTCTCTCTCTCTCTCTCTCTCTCTCTCTCACACACACACACACACACACTCCCAAAATGGACCTCCCGTTTTTTTTTTTGATTTATTTGTGATTTTCAATTTTTCAACAACAAACAAATATCAGCTGTTGACCAATACCCACCCCCCCCACCCTCAGTCCCACCCGTCAAACAGAAAGAAGAGCAAATAAATAAATAAATATGAAAAGCAAAAAATTATTTAAAAACAGAGAAAAGAAAATTTAAAAAAAAGGGGGGGGGAGTAGTCTCCTCTCAGTGTTGCAGTATTTTACGTTCTATATGCATTAAGATATTATTAACATAATCAATAAATGGTGACCATATCTCCTTGAACTTTTCAGGACGATTAGCTTGGTTGCACCGCAGTTTTTCCAACTGCAACATGGAGAGCATTTCCTCAATCCAACCATTGAAAGAGGGGGGCTTGTCTGATTTCCACAGCAGAAGAACAAGTCTTCTGGCCATTAATGAGGTGAAAGCTACCACCTTGGCTTGAGTTATCGTAAGATTTATATCTGGAGGGGGGACCCCAAAAATAGAGATGTATGGTGTAGGTTCAATCGTTCTATTACATAAAGATGACAAGACTATGCAAATATTTTCCCAGAAGTTGTACAAAGACTGGCAGTTCCAGAACATGTGGCCTAAAGTAGCTGGCCCTTGGTGACATCGTGGGCACTCCGAGCTGGTATTAGGAAACATTTTTTCTAGTTTATCTAATGAGTAGTGTAGACGATGTAGTACATTGTCTAATACAGACCGAGGAGGTATGAATAGCTTCTAGGCACTGTTGCCAGCTCTCACCCGTAACTACAATGCTAAGATCCTGTTCCCATGCCACTTTAGTTTTCTCCCATGAGGGTGAATAAATGTTCTGGATCAGAGTATGTCATTTTGATATATTGCCTCTCATAAAGGGGTCCAGAGCAAGAATTTCATCTGCAGCATTTTTAGCCGGTGAATGTAAAGATCTAAAGTGTTTGCTCGCAAAACTTCTAATCTGTAGGAATCTATAGAATTGAGATTTGGGAATATTGTAACTTTTTTGCAATGTTTGGAATGTCATGAGCGTTCCTTCAGATCCAACATCAAGCCCTTGTTGTGCCAGGTTTGGGACGGAAAGAAAAGATGGTGATTTATTTTATACGAAAATGTTTCCTAACCTGGAGCCGAATCTTCAGTGAGTGTTTTACTGCAGGATTAAGGAGGCGTGGGTCTGGCTGCATAGATGTAGGGGCGCTCATTACGGAAATAGGACAGGTATTAGGAATAGGGTGGTAGTGGGTAACACACTCGCCTATGAACCAGAAGACCCGGGTTCAAATCCCGCTTACTACCATCGTGTCCCTGAGCAAGACACTTAACCCTGAGTGTCTCCAGGGGGGGGACTGTCCCTGTAACTACTGACTGTAAGTCGCTCTGGATAAGGCCGTCTGGTAAATGCTGTAAATGTAGGCCCTGAATCACCGCGCAATTCAATGTCTGCCCGAGCAGGGCCACGGAAAGATCCAGTATATTCATTTACTTACGCTTGCTGCCCAATAGTAAGACATGAACCCATACACAGATTTATTCCACACGAATGAAGAAGACCTCCCGGTTGGTATATTGGCACTGCTGTGTGTGTGTTTGATGAGAAATTTTGTGATTCATATTCATGTGTGTTGAGCTGAGTGTTGGAGTGTGTTGTGATTTTTCAGACCTGGTCGCCTCCAGCCGCTTGCTGCTGTTCTCTGGGCTGCGTGACGAGCTGCACGTCAGCTTCATGTTTGTAGATGAGTATCATGAGCGGCTCTTCCTGGGAGGAAAGGACACACTCTACTCCCTACGCCTGGACCACACACACTCACACAACGAGGTGAAAGAGGTATGGACACACACACAGTAACACACATCTAACATCGCTCAGTTAAAGCTACAGTGTTATTGAGTATTCATGTCTTTAGATGTAAAGATGGATGCTGGGGAGGTGAACCAGAGTCTAGCTTCTGGACATTATGTTCTGGGCAGGAACGTGAAGTCTGAGGTGTGGAATAATTCTGACCATGAATGACAATCACTCCATTTCAGAGAGGAGAATCTGAGAAAGAACCCACTTCTTCTTGCAGCTGCCATTTACCCAAGCTGAAGTTTTATATTTTATTTATAATATCAACAGTAAACTTTATTCAAATATGTTTTTGAGTGAATTATCATTCTGATACCACTTAATTTAAATAACCTAAAGCTGGTAGCTAAACAGGAGTCTAGATGAGTGTCTTCCTCGCACCTTCAGAGATGGATTGTGAGGTATAATAAAGGTCGGACGGTGAAACCCCATGTTTTGATCTGATGTGGGGGGGCAGCTACTGGGGTGTATTATGTAGTGTTGTGTGTGTGTAGTGTTTATTATGCAGTTTTGTGTGTGTAGTGTTGTGTGTGTGCAGTGTTGTGTGTATATTATGCAGTGTTGTGTGTGTACAGTCTGTAGTGTTTAGTATGCAGTGTTGTGAAGTGAAAGTGAAGTGATTGTCATTGTGATACACAGCACATGGTGCACACAGTGAAATGTGTCCTCTGCATTTAACCCATTACCCTTGGTGAGCAATGGGCAGCCATGACATTGTGTGTGTAGTGTGTATCATGCAGTGGTGTGTGTGTGCAGTGTATAGTATGTATTATGCTGTTGTGTGTGCAGTGTGTATTATGATGTGTTGTGTGTGTGTATTATGCAGTGTGTAGTGTTGTGTGTACAGTGTGTAATATGCAGTGTTGTGTGTGTCGTATTTGTTATGCAGTGTTGTGTGTATTATACACTGTTGTGTGTGTGTGTGTAATGTTTATTATGCAGTGTTGTGTGTGTACAGTGTGTAATTTGCAGTGTTGTGTGTACAGCTTGTAGTGTGTAGTATGCAGTGTTGTTTGTACATTGTGTAGTGTGTATTATACAGTGTTGTGTGTGTGTGTGTGTTAAGTGTTTAGTGTGTATTATGCAGTGTGTGTGTGTGTGTATTATACACTGTTGTGTTGTGTGTACAGTGTGTAATATGCAGTGTTGTGTGTAGATTGTGTAGTGTGTAGTTTGCAGTGTTATGTGTAATATGATTTGAATCTGCACTCGTAATCAGAAGGTTGCCACTGAGGTCCCCTTGATGAAGGTCCCGTCCCCACACACTGCTCCCCGGGCGCCTGTCATGGTGCCCACTGTCACCAAGGGTGACGGTTAAATACAGAGGACACGTTTCACCGTGTCACCGTGTGCTATGCTGCAGTGTTTCACAATCACTTAAGAATTTTAATTCTGAATTCTGGTTTTACTGCTGCTGACAGACAGACACCATTAAGAAGACCAGGGATCAAATTTGAAAAATAAACCTGTGTGTGTGTCTGTGAGTTTGTGTTGATTTCTTTGTGGTCACGGTTTCAGCTGAGGACAATGTAAATACTTGTGGTTTATTGGCAATGTGTGTGTGTGTGTGTGCTTGCATACATTTCTATATATGGATATATTTACCAGTCGGATCTTTATTTAGACCACAGTTCAGTTAAATAGTTTAATTTTGACTTCAGGGGAAACAGGAAGTGACTCCGGACAGGAAGGATGCTGGGTAATGTAGTCAACCATGGACTTCCTTACTGAGACAATGTATCAGTCCAAACAACATCTGTGATTCAGTGATGAATAAAACACACAAGGAATTTAATTCAAAAATCACACACACACACACACACACATACACACACGCACAATCATAGGTGAGTATGTATTTACACTGTTATTGGTCTGGAGTAACAATAAAATCTTTCTGTCTAGATCCATTGGCCTCCTTCTCCAGGAAACCGAGAGGAGTGTGTTCAGAAGGGGAAAGACCCAGAGGTGAGTGTGTGTTTGTGTGTGTGTGTAGCTGCCATCGTTGACAGCTTAGTTGCTGTTACAGTAGTTACAGTAGAATATAGTGTAGAATAAGCTGCTTGCTGTAACACAGCAGATCAATACATCATCACATCCTGCCATCTGTAACATGTACACACACAGAGGAGTATTGTAGTCAGTGGGAACAGGAACAAGCCTCGCCCAGCCCTTCCTGCAAGTCTCCCAGTAAGACCCCCACACACCCCCACCCTGCCCGACTGGCCTAGTGTCCAACTTGTAGCCTGTCTTCACCCTCACTTCTTAAAGTGTGTGTGTGTGTGTGTGTGTTCTGTGCGGCCGGAAATGAGACAACAGTGTTATTCAACAAGATGTTGTCAAGACAGGACGACAAGGTCAAAGTTATCCAGACCGCAGCTGATGTGTGTGTGTGTTTGTGTGTGTGTGTGTGTTACAGACTGACTGTGCTAACTTTGTCAGACTGCTGCAGCCGTTTAACCGAACCCATCTGTTGGCCTGTGGCACCGGAGCCTTTCAGCCAGTGTGTGTTTTCATCAATGTGGGACACCGTGGAGAGGTAAAACACACACAGAACGTATGTATTCAATGGCAATTGTTTCTTCAGGCTCTCTTGACCATATATATCTACGTGTGTGTGTGTGTGTGTGTGTGTGTGTGTGTGTGTGGGTGTGGGGGGGGGTATTTTGTAATAAAACAACTCCAGTTCAAAGGTCATACCACCCACAGTGTGAAAGTAGAGATTGTGACCAGAACACGAGCTGTGATGAACAGTGTACCTATACAATCCCACAATGCATCGCTGCGATGGAAATATCTGACCCTAATAGTAAAGTTCAAGAAAGAAAACAAAGATGATCTAGAAATGCTGAGAGTCCTGTGTGTGTGTGAGGAGCACGAGAATCCCATCATCCCTGGAGGAAAGAAGGTAGAGAAGCAGGGCTTCTAGAAGTTTTGCACGGTGTGGTGGGGGGATTCGTTCGTAAAACACGGCGTAGGAATGTCTGTACGGTAAACGTTAATCATTTCCAAGCGTGAGAAATTCCGTGTGTGGCGTGTGAAATGCAACTTGAGAAACATTCCAGCACAGAACAAGCTGGTCACACAAAGGTTACTCCTCTCGTCCCCACGCCAAATCTACACCCTCCTTCAACCTGCAGAGAAAACCAGGCCATGTCTCAATGTCTCTGTCTCTGTCCTGTTTTTTAGCACATCTTCACATTAGAGCGTAACTCTGTGGAGAACGGCAGGGGGCGGTGCCCGCATGACCCCAACATGACCTTCACCAGCACCTTCACCGGTACGTCCCAGACAGAGATACATTTACAGCTTTTACCAGTCGTCCTTATCCAGAGGACACTCAGGGTTAAGTGTCCTGCTCAGGGACATGATGGTAGTAAGTGGGATTAAGTGGGATAACATTTTCTTTAGTTAAATGTCCTTTGTTACTCTTATCCAGAGGGACTTACAATCAGTAGTTACAGGGACAGTCCGCCCCTGGAGACACTCAGGGTTACAGTCAGTAGTTACAGGGACAGTCCCCCCCTGGAGACACTCAGGGTTACAGTCAGTAGTTACAGGGACAGTCCCCCCCTGGAGACACTCAGGGTTACAGTCAGTAGTTACAGGGACAGTCCCTCACTGGAGACACTCAGGGTTACAGTCAGTAGTTACAGGGACAGTCCCCCCCCCGGAGACACTCAGGGTTAAGTGTCCTGCTCAGGGACACGATGGTAGTAAGTGGGGTTTGAACCTGGGTCTCCTGGTTCACAGGCGAGTGTGTTACCCGCTAGGCTACTTAACCCATAGAAAATGGTGGCGAGTAAGCAGTTGACTGCTGTTCCGTGTCTGATGAGGAATGTAACTCTAGATCTTTCTGCACATGTGGCCGCCTCAGTCTGATTGCTGTGTGAGCAGCTGTGTTTAGATTCTGCTGGACACCGTGAATAATGCATTTCTACGTTCTGCTGCTCAATTAAGGCACGGCAACCTGGCAGTAGACCAAGTGACCGTATGGACCGAGTTTCCTGTCAAGGCTGAAGACGTTGACCCAGCGCCATTCACCTTCATTCATTTCATTCTGTTCTCTGATCAGCGGGCCAAGCGCTGGTCCTTGAGGGACTCCCATTTTCTGATTTCATGACTTCTGGATCACGCTCTCTTTTCAGGTGGAGAGCTGTACACCGGGCTGACAGCTGACTTTCTGGGCAGGGACTCGGTCATTTTACGGAGTATGGGGTCCCGCCCGCCCATGAGGACAGAGACCGACCAGCGTTTGCTCCACGGTACACCCGAGTCAACAAGACATCACACAACACGCTCCTCTTAAACTGTCACCAGACTGACCTGCTGACGTGTGTGTGTGGTCAGAGCCCAGGTTTGTTGGATCTCACAGGATCCCAGACAGTGAGGACAGCGCTGATGATAAAGTCTATTTCTTCTTCACCGAGAGGACAGACACCGGTGGCCGTGAGGAAGCCATACACTCCCGCGTGGGACGAGTGTGTGTGGTGAGGATCTGCACCCCTCACACTCATACACACACACACTGCCGTCTATCTCTTCTTTCTGGTGTGTGTGTGTATAGTGTGCAGCTGTGGAGTTATACTCTGTCTATATGATCTGGGGACATGCACCATGGAATGTGTGTGTGTGTGTGTGTGTCAGAATGATGCAGGAGGACAGAGGGTTCTGGTGAACAAGTGGAGCTCCTTCATCAAGGCCAGACTTGTGTGTTCAGTGCCTGGACCTCATGGCATTGACACACACTTTGATCAGTTAGGTGAGAGGACGGACACACACACACACATACAGTAAACGTACAAAAAATCATGACAGGTGGACTTCAGATCTTCCCAAGAAGTGTGTATCTTGTCTGCTGTGGTGGCGGTGGGTCCTGGGGGACAAATAGTGGCCCAAGCCACCATGAGGAATGCGGTTCATTCCTCATTTACTCACCAGGAGACCCAGAAACCCTCAGTTCACAGGAAACACGCGCCACAGTCGTACGTTTGTGTGTTTGTGTGTGTTAACACGCTGCCTGTCTTCTGTCTGTAGAGAGCGTGTTTCTGCTGCGTACCAAAGATGAAAGAAACCCAGAGATCTACGCCATCTTCAGCTCCATTAGGTGAAACACAGTTTTTGCGTAGTTATGTAAGCTGAGGGATGTGATGGTGGTGGTGATGATGGTGATGATGTTGTGTGTGTATGTGTCCCGTCCACTCCTGCCACCCGCTTCATGTGTTTTGTATAATTTGAATGTGGATGATGAAAATGTCTCCTGTGATGGAAACTTTAGCCTCTGGTTTCTTTGGTCATTTATGAACTGGTGAGTAAACGATTGTCACTATTTGTGTGTTCTCCGCAGTAACGTGTTCCGGGGTTACGCGGTGTGCGTTTACCGCATGTCTGACATCAGGGAGGTCTTCAATGGACCCTTTGCTCACAAAGATGGAGCAGACCACCAGTGGGGTCCGTATGAGGGTCGTGTCCCCTATCCTCGACCAGGAGCGGTGAGACGACACACCACACACACACACACAGACACAGCACAGACACAGCACAGAAAACACATGGAGGCCATATCACTCCGCTTTATACCAAGACTTTAGTAAAGAGGCAGTAAAACAGCAGCTGAAAGTCTGGCCCTCACGTTCCAGTTCTCTCCATTCTTCTCCAGCCACAGTTCTATTACTCAGATGTTCTCTTTATCACTTCTCTCTTTCTACCTTGCAAGGCTTTGAACTCAACCTTCATGAAACTGGCTTCTACCGCAGCTGCGTGGGAATTAGCGGTAGTTTAGAAGCGTTGAGATGTTGGTAGACGTGCTTGTGTGGTGTAGACAAGTACAGCTTGGTAAAAGCCCGGCTTGCTTTGTGCGGCGCTCATTTCCCGCCCAAGTTGGACTACAACGAGCCTGTCGGGTCGGGCCCAGCTCTGATGTGGTGGTCTGTCCCTCAGTGTCCCAGCAAGATGACCGCTCAGCCGTCCCTCGGTTTCTCCTCCTCTCTGGAGTTCCCCGACGCCGTGCTGCAGTTCGCCCGCTCGCACCCGCTCATGTGGAGGAGCGTGTACCCCGCGGGGCGGCGGCCCGTGCTGCTGCGCGTGAACACACACTACCGGCTCACGCACATCGCGGTGGACCGCACGCAGGCCGAGGACGGCGCGTACGACGTCATGTTCCTCGCCACCGGTGGGTGTGTGTGTGTGTGTGTGTTTGCTCGCGTGTTTAAATGTGGTTTTATGCGTGATTGTGTACACGTGTGACCTGCAGATGTGGGCAAGGTGCTAAAGGTCATTTCCCTCCATCGCGGAAACATGCAGACACCGGAGGAGGTCACACTGGAAGATCTGCAGGTCTTCAAGGTGTGTGTCTGTGTGTGTATGTGTGGACGGGGTGGACAACGCTGTCCAGTACTGATACCATCTCACGCGCATTTCAGGTTCCCACTCCAGTCGTCTCCATGGAGATCTCAGTCAAAAGAGTAAGAAGTTTGTGTGTTTGTGTGCATGTGATTGTGCTTTGCACACCTGTTCCTCACTCACCTCTCTGTCCGTCTCCGCCCCGCAGCAGGCTCTGTTTGTGGCCGCGGCGGTGGGCGTGGCTCAGGTGCGGCTGCACCGGTGTGACCTGTACGGTGGTGTGTGTGCGGAGTGTTGTCTGGCGCGGGACCCGTACTGCATGTGGGACGGGAGCGCTTGTGTGAGATTCACACCCCAAAAACGGCGCCACCGGCGGCAGGACATCCGCCACGCCGACCCTGCGCAGCAGTGTACGGACCAGAACCTCGGCGGTGAGGGACCGTGCCGTGACCGGGGTGATGGTTTTGGTGAACAGTATTTACGTGAATGATTCTGTGTGTTGCAGTGGAGGATCTGGACGCGTCGGACAGCCGGGTCACTTTTGGTGCGGAAAACAACAGCACGTTTCTGGAGTGCGTCCCTCGCTCCCCACAGGCATCTGTCAGCTGGAGACACCAGCGTGGGGAACAGACGGACAAGGTGGGACGGGGTGCAGCGGGACAGCGCCCCACCTACATTCTGAGTGGAGAAGGTGTTGCAGGGGTGATAGGTGAACGTGTAGAAATGTATTTGTTGGGGTGATTAGTGAAGTTGTATATACGTAGTTTTGGGGGTGATTGGTGAAGTTGTATATACGTAGTTTTGGGGGTGATTGGTGAAGATGTGTCTACGTAGTTTTGGGGGGTGATTGGTGAAGATGTGTCTACGTATTTTTGGGGGTGATTGGTGAAGATGTATATACGTATTTTTGGGGGTGATTGGTGAAGTTGTATATATGTATTTTTAGGGGTGATTGGTGAAGATGTATATACGTATTTTTGGGGGTGATTGGTGAAGTTGTATATACGTATTTTTGGGGGTGATTGGTGAAGTTGTATATATGTATTTTTAGGGGTGATTGGTGAAGATGTATATACGTATTTTGGGGGTGATTGGTGAAGTTGTATATACGTATTTTTGGGGGGTGATTGGTGAAGATGTATACATGTATTTTTGGGGGTGATTGGTGAAGATGTATATACGTATTTTTTGGGGTGATTGGTGAAGTTGTATTTACGTATTTTTGGGGGTGATTGGTGAAGTTGTATATACATATTTTTTTGGGGTGATTGGTGAAGTTGTATATACGTATTTTTGGGGGTGATTGGTGAAGATGTGTCTACGTATTTTGGGGGTGATTGGTGAAGATGTATACGTATTTTTGGGGGTGATTGGTGAAGATGTATATACGTAGTTTTGGGGGTGATTGGTGAAGATGTATATACGTAGTTTTGGGGGTGATTGGTGAAGATGTATATAAGTTATTTTGGGGGTGATTGGTGAAGATGTATATACGTATTTTTGGGGGTGATTGGTGAAGATGTATATACGTATTTTGGGGGTGATTGGTGAAGTTGTATATACGTATTTTTGGGGGTGATTGGTGAAGATGTATATACGTATTTTGGGAGTGATTGGTGAGGATATTTATATACGTATTTTTGGGGGTGATTGGTGAAGTTGTATATACGTATTTTGGGGGTGATTGGTGAAGTTGTATATACGTATTTTTGGGGGTGATTGGTGAAGTGTATACGTATTTTTGGGGGTGATTGGTGAAGATGTATATACGTATTTTTGGGGGTGATTGGTGATGTGAAGTTGTATTATGTATTTTTTAGGGGTGATTGGTGAAGATGTATATACGTATTTTTGGGGGTGATTGGTGAAGTTGTATATACGTATTTTTGGGGGTGATTGGTGAAGTTGTATATATGTATTTTTAGGGGTGATTGGTGAAGATGTATATACGTATTTTTGGGGGGTGATTGGTGAAGTTGTATATACGTATTTTTGGGGGTGATTGGTGAAGATGTATACATGTATTTTGGGGGTGATTGGTGAAGATGTATATACGTATTTTTGGGGGTGATTGGTGAATGTTTATTTACGTATTTTTGGGGGTGATTGGTGAAGTTGTATATACATATTTTTTGGGGTGATTGGTGAAGTTGTATATACGTATTTTTGGGGGTGATTGGTGAAGATGTGTCTACGTATTTTTGGGGGTGATTGGTGAAGATGTATACGTATTTTTGGGGGTGATTGGTGAAGATGTATATACGTAGTTTTGGGGGGTGATTGGTGAAGATGTATATACGTAGTTTTGGGGGTGATTGGTGAAGATGTATATAAGTTATTTTGGGGGTGATTGGTGAAGATGTATATACGTATTTTTGGGGGGTGATTGGTGAAGATGTATATACGTATTTTTGGGAGTGATTGGTGAGGATATTTATATACGTATTTTTGGGGGTGATTGGTGAAGTTGTATATACGTATTTTTGGGGGTGATTGGTGAAGTTGTATATACGTATTTTTGGGGGTGATTGGTGAAGATGTATACGTATTTTTGGGGGTGATTGGTGAAGATGTATATACGTATTTTTGGGGGGTGATTGGTGAAGTTGTATATATGTATTTTTAGGGGTGATTGGTGAAGATGTATATACGTATTTTTGGGGGTGATTGGTGAAGTTGTATATACGTATTTTTGGGGGTGATTGGTGAAGTTGTATATATGTATTTTTAGGGGTGATTTGTGAAGATGTATATACGTATTTTTGGGGGTGATTGGTGAAGTTGTATATACGTATTTTTGGGGGTGATTGGTTGCAAGATGTATACATGTACTTTTTGGGGGGTGATTGGGTGAAGATGTATATACGTATTTTTTGGGGTGTTGGTGAAGTTGTATTTACGTATTTTTGGGGGTGATTGGTGAAGTTGTATATACTATTTTTTGGGGGTGATTGGTGAAGTTGTATATACGTATTTTTGGGGGTGATTGGTGAAGATGTATATACGTAGTTTTGGGGGTGATTGGTGAAGATGTATATACGTAGTTTTGGGGGTGATTGGTGAAGATGTGTCTACGTATTTTTGGGGGTGATTGGTGAAGATGTATACGTATTTTTGGGGGTGATTGGGGAAGATGTATATACGTAGTTTTGGGGGTGATTGGTGAAGATGTATATACGTAGTTTTGGGGGTGATTGGTGAAGATGTATATAAGTTATTTTGGGGGGTGATTGGTGAAGATGTATATACGTATTTTTGGGAGTGATTGGTGAGGATATTTATATACGTATTTTTGGGGGTGATTGGTGAAGTTGTATATACGTATTTTTGGGGGTGATTGGTGAAGATGTATATACGTATTTTTGGGAGTGATTGGTGAGGATATTTATATACGTATTTTTGGGGGTGATTGGTGAAGTTGTATATACGTAGTTTTGGGGGTGATTGGTGGAGATGTATATACGTATTTCTGGGCGTGATTGGTGAAGTTGTATATACGTATTTTTGGGGGTGATTGGTGAAGATGTATACGTATTTTTGGGGGTGATTGGTGAAGATGTATATACGTATTTTTGGGGGTGATTGGTGAAGTTGTATATATGTATTTTTAGGGGTGATTGGTGAAGATGTATATACGTATTTTTTGGGGGTGATTGGTGAAGTTGTATATACGTATTTTTGGGGGTGATTGGTGAAGTTGTATATATGTATTTTTAGGGGTGATTGGTGAAGATGTATATACGCATTTTTGGGGGTGATTGGTGAAGTTGTATATACGTATTTTTGGGGGTGATTGGTGAAGATGTATACATGTATTTTTGGGGGTGATTGGTGAAGATGTATATACGTATTTTTTGGGGTGATTGGTGAAGTTGTATTTACGTATTTTTGGGGGTGATTGGTGAAGTTGTATATACATATTTTTTGGGGTGATTGGTGAAGTTGTATATACGTATTTTTGGGGGTGATTGGTGAAGATGTATATACGTAGTTTTGGGGGTGATTGGTGAAGATGTATATACGTAGTTTTGGGGGGTGATTGGTGAAGATGTATATAAGTTATTTTGGGGGTGATTGGTGAAGATGTATATACGTATTTCTGGGGGTGATTGGTGAAGATGTATACGTAGTTTTGGGGGTGATTGGTGAAGATGCATATATGTATTTTTGGGGATGATTGGTGAAGTTGTATATACGTATTTTTGGGGGTGATTGGTGAAGATGTATATACGTATTTTTGGGGGTGATTGGTGAAGATGCATATATGTATTTTGGGGGGTGATTGGTGAAGATGTATACATGTATTTTTGGGGGTGATTGGTGAAGATGTCTACATGTATTTTTGGGGGTGATTGGTGAAGATGCATATATGTATTTTGGGGGGTGATTGGTGAAGATGTATACGTAGTTTTGGGGGTGATTGGTGAAGATGTATATACGTAGGTTTGGGGGTGATTGGTGGAGATGTATGTACGTAGTTTTGGGGGTGATTGGTGGAGATGTATATACGTAGTTTTGGGGTGATTAGTGGAGATGTATATACGTATTTTTGGGGGGTGATTGGTGGAGATGTATATAAGTTATTTTGGGGGTGATTGGTGGAGATGTATATACGTATTTTTGGGGGTGATTGGTGAAGATGTATATACGTATTTTTGGGGGTGATTGGTGAAGATGCATATATTTATTTTGGGGGGTGATTGGTGAAGATGTATATACGTAGGTTTGGGGGTGATTGGTGGAGATGTATGTACGTAGTTTTGGGGGTGATTGGTGGAGATGTATATACGTAGTTTTGGGGGTGATTGGTGGAGATGTATATACGTATTTTTGGGGGTGATTGGTGGAGATGTATATAAGTTATTTTGGGGGTGATTGGTGGAGATGTATATACATAGTTTTGGGGGTGATTGGTGAAGATGTATATGTAGTTTTGGGGGTGATTGGTGAAGATGTATACGTAGTTTTGGGGGTGATTGGTGGAGATGTATATACGTATTTTTGGGGGTGATTGGTGAAGATGTATTTTTGGGGGTGATTGGTGAAGTTGTATATATGTATTTTTGGGGGTGATTGGTGAAGTTGTATTTTTGGGGGTGATTGTATAAATGGAATTATTGGATGTTTTTGATGACTGTAGGTATGTATCTGCTGCAGGTGGTATATGATGAGCGTGTGATGAAGATGCCCGGTGGGCTCCTGTTCCGACGTGTCTTGGCATCAGACGCAGGGCTCTACATTTGTCGCTCTCAGGAGCGCGGTTTCTCACAGACCGTCTCTCGCATCTGGTTGGACGTTTTGCGAGCCGACACCCTTTCAGATATCCTGTCACGGGACGGCAAGCAGAAGCAGCCATGTCCAGGACATGGAGGAGGGCTGACCAGTCGCAGTCCTTCACGCTCTTGGTTCAAGGACGTCCTGCAGCTGATTGGTCCAGCTGGGTTGCCGGAGGTGGAGCAGTACTGTGAGCGTGTGTGGTGCGGCGAGAAGCTCCGCCTGCGACGCAAGCACAAGAGCATGATGGAGAAATACCAGCAGGCACAGGAGTCAGCACGCAAGGGCCGCAACCGCACACCTCGAGACACACACACACACACACACACACACACACACTCCTGAGTGATGGACAGAGAGGAGTACTGAACATAGACAGAAAAGTGGAACAGACACTGAAGGAGTGGCATTAGCTGCCTGCACACACACACACACACACACACACACACACACACACACGCACACACACACACACACACACACACGCACACACACACACACACACACACAGATTAAACTGGATTTGACGTTAGTCGGGCCTGAATTCAGTGCTTTCCGACTTTATAAGCAGACTTTCTTATTTAAGATTATTTAATCACTTGATCATAGTTATCTGCTGTTCATGGACCCACAACTTCTCTCTCTTGTACACAAACTCACACAGTTTATTCTCAGTTGCCACACAGGGCCGTCACAACCAATACTGAAGGGTGGTTTAGGTCAGAATTATGTATGTAAATACATGACACAATTCACAAAGTGGAACATACATAGAACACGTGTTCGAGTTCAGCACCATCTGGTGGTCTTCTAACGTAATAAACCCTGACCTCACAGCTCCCACCAGACCTTGTCATTTCCTCCATCTGGAGACGTGACGCCAGACAGAGTCCAGTTCGTGCTGAACTTGTTTAGATCCAAAGTAGTAAACCAGGGGCCCGAGGGACACGCTGCTGCCGGCTGCACACAGACTGAGCAGGTAGGCTCGGTACAGCTTCTCCTCCTCAGACCTCCGGTGGTGGCCACGGAGCAGCAGGACCACGTTCAGGGGCAGAAAGAAGAGCAGCAGGATGGTGACGATCAGGAAGAGCAGGACCAACGACCGCCTTTTGGTTCTGGACACCAGGCTTGAGGTCCCCAGGGGTATTTTCCAGAGGGCCCACATGAAGAGGCTGTAACAGACCGAGGTGACCAGCGTTGGGAGGAGGAAAAAGACACAGAAGACGTAGGGGAACTGGTGGAGGTACAGGTCGTCCTCGTTGTCCCACAGCTGGCTGCAGTTGAGGAGGGTCTGGTTCTGCTGAACCCGTGTGGACAGGAAGAATGGCAAACTGCTGCCCAGGGCCAGAAACCCCACGAGGACGCAGAGAAGGACTGCGTTCCGACTGGTTCTGTAGGTTCTAGAAGGCATCGCGTAGGCCACAGCCAGCATCCGGTCCAGGCTGATGCTCATGATGAGACTTGTCACACAGCTCATGCTGAAGTAGAAGAGCGCCGTTGATGAGCGACATGCTGCTGACGTGAACGTCCAGATGCCGCTCCTGACACTGAAGTGACAGAAGATCTTCAGGGGGACGAACAGGGAGAACAGCAGGTTGACGCCCGCCAGACTCATCATGTAGATCACTGCAGGCTTCTTCTCTGGGATCCTCCACACGAACGTGATGAGACAAGCGGCATTAAGGGGAAGAGCGAGAACGCAGAGCACCATGTAGAGCGCAGGGAGGATCTGCGTCATCAGCATGGACATGTCTGCAGACGCACAGGACTCCATCAGGACGTGTCTGGAGATGTTTTAGGACCTGGACCCAGAGCAGCAGTAGACTGTAAATAAAAGTGTACATGATCCAGCAGCAGGGTTCCCCACACCAGCTCAAATCCGGACAATCCGCGCCAATTGTCACTTTTTAAAATACGTTTTCTGTTCTTGTTGTTCAGTCTCTCACTGTTCATATAAACCTGCTGCTGAAACCACACGCTCATCATGCCGTGTGTGTGTTTATCTGCTGTGTCTTCTGTTAATGTGTGTCTGTGTGTTGTGTAGTGTGTGTGTTGTGTAGTGTGTGTCAGTGTGTGTTGTGTATCTGCTGTGTCTTCTGTTAATGTGTGTCTGTGTGTTGTGTAGTGTGTGTCAGTGTGTGTTGTGTATCTGCTGTATCTTCTGTTAATGTGTGTCTGTGTGTTGTGTAGTGTGTGTTGTGTATCTGCTGTATCTTCTGTTAATGTGTCTCTGTGTGTTGTGTAGTGTGTGTGTTGTGTATCTGCTGTATCTTCTGTTAATGTGTGTCTGTGTGTGTTGTGTAGTGTGTGTCAGTGTGTGTTGTGTATCTGCTGTGTCTTCTGTTAATGTGTGTCTGTGTGTGTTGTGTATCTGCTGTATCTTCTGTTAATGTGTGTCTGTGTGTGTTGTGTAGTGTGTGTGTTGTGTATCTGCTGTGTCTTCTGTTAATGTGTCTCTGTGTGTTGTGTAGTGTGTGTGTTGTGTATCTGCTGTGTCTTCTGTTAATGTGTGTCTGTGTGTGTTGTGTATCTGCTGTGTCTTCTGTTAATGTGTGTAGTGTGTGTGTTGTGTAGTGTGTGTCAGTGTGTGTTGTGTATCTGCTGTGTCTTCTGTTAATGTGTGTCTGTGTGTGTTGTGTAGTGTGTGTGTTGTGTATCTGCTGTGTCTTCTGTTAATGTGTGTCTGTGTGTGTTGTGTATCTGCTGTATCTTCTGTTAATGTGTGTGTTGTGTAGTGTGTGTCGGTGTGTGTTGTGTATCTGCTGTGTCTTCTGTTAATGTGTCTCTGTGTGTTGTGTAGTGTGTGTGTTGTGTATCTGCTGTATCTTCTGTTAATGTGTGTCTGTGTGTGTTGTGTAGTGTGTGTCAGTGTGTGTTGTGTATCTGCTGTGTCTTCTGTTAATGTGTGTCTGTGTGTGTTGTGTAGTGTGTGTCGGTGTGTGTTGTGTATCTGCTGTGTCTTCTGTTAATGTGTCTCTGTGTGTTGTGTAGTGTGTGTGTTGTGTATCTGCTGTATCTTCTGTTAATGTGTGTCTGTGTGTGTTGTGTAGTGTGTGTCAGTGTGTGTTGTGTATCTGCTGTGTCTTCTGTTAATGTGTGTCTGTGTGTGTTGTGTATCTGCTGTATCTTCTGTTAATGTGTGTCTGTGTGTGTTGTGTAGTGTGTGTGTTGTGTATCTGCTGTGTCTTCTGTTAATGTGTCTCTGTGTGTTGTGTAGTGTGTGTGTTGTGTATCTGCTGTATCTTCTGTCCCATTTGAAAGTTCTACACCAGCGTGGTTCTGCCAGAACTGGAATCTTGAACATTTGTGTATTAAATTAACACGATTCCGGTCCAATTTAGAAGAAGGTTTAACACCAACAAGCTGATAATATCTGGATACAAGAGCGGAGTAGGAACGATACGAACTTTTGAACCACAAGCAGCAGTTTACATGGAACCCAAACCAGCGGGATAAACCGCGCCTTTAAAATCGAAATCATTTCTCGAATCCCGCTGTTTTTATTCCTTCACCCGGCGTTAATAGACCGAAAATTCGTTTTCCGCGTCTCGGTACCAGATACGAGGACCATGGAACATGAACCCAGGCGGACGGACCTTACTTGAAATGTTGAGTGGAACAGAAGAAGTGAGATGATCCAGACCGCTGGTTCCTGGAAACATGCAGCTCTTCTTCAGACAGGAAGCGGAACTTGTGTTGTTCTGGAGCTGCGTTCTCACGGTACATGACGTGATACACGCTCAGCTGCGTTCCCAAAAATCATAGAACAATACATCACAACATCATTACATCTTTACATGTCATTCTTCAAACCATATATAACACTTTATAACAACAGAACACCAACTATATCACGATTTATCACAATAATACACTAACTATATCACAATTTATCACAACAGAACACTAACTATATCCTCTTTATCACAATAATACACTAACTATATCGCGCTTGATCACAATAATACATTAACTATATCACGATTTATCACAATAATACACTAACTATATCACGCTTTATCACAACAGAACTAACTATATCACGATTTATCACAACAGAACACTAACTATATCATAATTTATCACAATAATTCACTAACTATATCACGCTTTATCACATTAATACACAAACTATATCACAATTTATCACAACAGAAGACTAAATATTTCGTCTTTATAACAATACACTAACTATATCGCGCTTTATCACAATAATACACAAACTATATTGCGTATTTTTCACAACAGAACACTAACTATATCACGATTTATCACAATAATACACTAACTATATCACGTTTTATTACAACAGAACACTAACTATATCACGATTTATCACAAGAATACACTAACTATATCACAATTTATCACAACAGAACACTAACTATATCACGATTTATCACAATAATACACTAACTATATCACGTTTTATTACAACAGAACACTAACTATATCACGATTTATCACAATAATACACTAACTATATCACGTTTTATTACAACAGAACACTAACTATATCACGCTTTATCACAACAGAACACTAACTATATCACGATTTATCACAATAATACACTAACTATATCACGTTTTATTACAACAGAACACTAACTATATCACGATTTATCACAAGAATACACTAACTATATCACGATTTATCACAATAATACACTAACTATATCACGTTTTATTACAACAGAACACTAACTATATCACGATTTATCACAAGAATACACTAACTATATCACGCTTTATCACAACAGAACACTAACTATATCACGATTTATCACAATAATACACTAACTATATCACGTTTTATTACAACAGAACACTAACTATATCACGATTTATCACAATAATACACTAACTATATCACGTTTTATTACAACAGAACACTAACTATATCACGATTTATCACAAGAATACACTAACTATATCACGCTTTATCACAACAGAACACTAACTATATCACGATTTATCACAATAATACACTAACTATATCACGTTTTATTACAACAGAACACTAACTATATCATGATTTATCACAATAATACACTAACTATATCACGCTTTATCACAACAGAACACTAACTATATCACGATTTATCACAATAATACACTAACTATATCACGTTTTATTACAACAGAACACTAACTATATCACGATTTATCATCATGTGAGTAGCAGCTGCTGAAAGAACAGTAAGAACACACACAAACACACACAACATGAGGGGTTATGAAGTGTTTATGATGAACACATGAAACAGCCCCCTTACACCTACAAGGTTTAAATGAAAGTGAAGTGTGAAACACTGCAGCACAGCACACAGTGACAAGGTGAAATATGTTCTCTGTATTTAACCATCACCCTTGGTGAGCAGGGTGCCCGGGGAGAAGTGTGTGGGGACGGTACCTTCATCAAGGGGACCTCAGTGGCACCTTGGTGGCACCGACTAGGCCACCACTGTCCCGAGTTTTTTTCCAGGGGAGAGCATGAGCGCAGTCGAGATTCTACCGAGGAGCAATGGCAGAGCCTCAGTCTGGTAGGACCACATTCTCCCCTGCCAGGAAAGTTTTTCCAGGGTTCGTGATTGACAGAAGCAGCAGAGTTGGTGTAACACACTCGCTCATCAATTTATTCATGCGAAACACTGAAGCAGGTAGCTGACAGCAAATTCTAGAAAAATGGTACAAAAGTTTCATGTTCTTACATCCAGAGCACAGAACGTGTAACAACACCAAACATCCACAAGAGGTCAGCATAACAACACCACTACACACAATGTAAACACACACGGCGACAGCGACTGGCCCATGCTGATCTCGACTGACCCATGCTGATTCCAGTTCTCATGAATCCAGTTCCTTTGAAGCTGGGGAGGAGTCGACTCGGCTCGCATCTCAGCATAAAAAGAAATAGTCCAGGATGGTCTCTTGGCCTTCAGAGCTGCCTGAGCCTTGTGCTTTCTGCTTGAGTGGTGGGGGTGATACGGTTGGGATGGTGCTGTGTGGGTTTGAGGGCTGAACAATGGTTGTTATAAGGTTGTGTTATGGTTGTTATCTGGCGGTTAAGAGGTGTGTGTATCACTGTATAGCAGCAACTATAATAAACTGTCAGATCAGCTCTAAAGGCCACTCGTCAAAATGAATAAATCATAAATAACTTGAAATATCACTTTTAAATAAACAACTGAATGAACATCATGTTTCCTCTCATCCAGTAAACTTTAACCACGCCACAGGTTCTAATACATGAAGTTGTGTATCTTTTCCTTCCGCTAGAGCTGGTCGGAGCGTCTGAGGGTTGGTTAGTTGTGAGCATGCTCAGTTGGGAATGCTGATATTAAAGACAAGTTCTACCACAAACCACAGAACTCACAGACTACACTGAAATCAGACGTGGGTTCTGTTATTTACAGAGGCCATGCATCATCTTTAAATAGGAAACATAGAAAAAGATATATGTGTGTGTGTGTGTGTGTGTGTGTGTGTTAAATTTGTTACACCACATGATTATCATTCCAGTTTCTTTTTTCAGTCCCGTTGGCATCATAACAGCTTCTTCAGCACCCGTGTTTTAGCACATCACAGTGTGTGTGTGTGTGTGTGTGTGTATGTGTGTGTGTGTCTGACAGTCTTTTCCAGTTCTACTGTGTGATGTTTCTAGAAACAGGAGATACTCAGTTTAAATAGTTATGTAGAATGAAGAGTGTGTGTGTGTGTGTATTTAAGAATTGTGTTGGTGTGTGTGTATGTATTTTTGCCGTATTACTCCCCAGCGCTGCGTGGTGCCCTAGGGACGTGTTTGTCATGTGTTCTTCGACTCCTCCCCTTTTTCAGCTTCCACATTTTGTGGGTGGGGTCCTGCTGGTCAAGAGGCGGGGCTTTCTTCATAGGGTCTGGAAGACTCTTCAGTGGTTGGTTGTGCTTTTGCGACCACACCTGCTGGCACACCTGGTCCACAGCATTCATGTTTGGCTGGTCCAGCAGCTGCATGAAGTCACGGTACCAGAGTTTCTGATTGGCTGGGAGTCGCGGGGCGGGGTTTGTTGAGGTCAGGACCTCTAGGCTGAGCTGTAGTAGCGTCTGTGTGAAGCCGTGCTCCATGGCATGACACTGATACACACCGGCGTCTCGCTTCTGGACACTCCGCAGGAGGAGCCCGCGGTCCATCTGCATGGTACGGTCATCCAGACGTACCTGAACACACACACACACACACACACACACACACATTAATATACGTGCACACACTCACTAAAGTACAGATTTGATTTCCCACAGCTAACCTCCTCCCGCGGGTTGTTGGGATGCCTCTGGTAGGTCCAGGTGACTCGGGCCTGCAGGGATTTGGGGACACACTCCAGAAACGAACTGCTTCCCTCTACTGCATAAAGTTTCTTCTCTGACACACGCTGCTTGCTGTGGTCTACACACACACACACACACACACACACACATACACACACAGACACGTACACTGTAAATAATGGACTTCAACAGGTTCCTCTTTGTGTTTGTCACTGTTCTCACCTCCTGAGCAGAGTGTGTTAGGATCCCCGTTCCTCACGTCCTGCCTTCGAAAACGTCTAACAAATACACACACACACACACACACGTCAGATTCACTGAATAAAAGTCTTGTTGCCAGATTGGGTGATGTTGATATTTTGGTAGTATCTGGCAACACTGCTGGGCTACACCCGGGCTTCTGACGTATTGACAGGAGGGTTTTAAATAGTCCAGGATGAGGAAGTATGGTGTGTGATGGCTGTCAATCATGTCTACAGGCTCCTCCCCTTTTAAAGTTTGTCCACACGTTTGTGGTGTGCTGGGTGAGTAATAATCAATGCATCATGATGCCAATGTGGATTGTTCATGGTTGCAGTGCAGAACATAATGGATTATGTCATATTGACGTTGCTTGGTGCCGGTAGGGACTGGTGGCCTGATCTGAGTACAGCGCCGCTCCAGGAGTTCGGCCTCGTCGGAATGAACGCCCTCTGGTCCGCCTTCCTTCTGCGTTCGCTTGATGAGGTTTAACGCTCATCTGACTGACGTATTTGAAGACATCATGTGAAGTCATTTAAAAAAATTGCCGGGATGCATCGTGATGCATGGATAATTGTAATCGAACCGTGAGACCAGCGAAGGTTCTAGTGGGTAGTGAGCAGCCACTTCCTGTTTCTATCTGTAACATATAAATGCAGTTGCAGCATGTTGAACCCGTGTGTGTGTGTGTGTGTGTGTGTGTGTACCGTTTGGTGTTGGGTAGGTATCGGGTGCAGGTTGTCCCGTCCCAGGCGCAGTAGGGGTCCCGCGCCAGGCAGCACTCAGCGCAGGCTTTACCGTACACGCTGCAGCGGTGCAGGGGCAGCTGCATGATCCCCGTTTCCGAGGCAACATACAGCTGTTGCTGCAGGAGGGAAACAGACACACACACACACACACACACACACACACACACACACGGGGAAGATGTGATCAGAACTGGCTGTCCCAGCTGGACAACACGTCCGTCATGATCAGGACTGCTGCGTCGTCTAATGAATATTTATCAGTTATTCCTCACCGCTCTGAAGAAAAATGGATAATCAGCAAAAGCCGAGCAGCGATGGGAGAAAAGTGTGTTTTGCCTGATCAGCAGCAGAGACGTTAATCCCAGCCGGGCTCAGACCTGATTAACCTCGAATCGCAGCGAGCCGAGAACCAGGACAAAATCTCCACCGCTCTTCTCCTAACTGACACCCTGACTTACTGGGGCCTCCTAGACCTGCTAGACCTGAGGAGGATCTTCATTCCCTACACGGAACACACAGCACATACAGAACAGAGAGAGGAACGAAGGAACATCTCACCCGCTTCGACGAGATCTGCATGTTAATGATGGAGGAGGAATCCTGAGGGGTGAAGAAGAAAGAGGTCAACACACACACAAACACACACATGCACTCACACACACACACACACACACACACACACACCTTGAACACTTGGAGTTCCTCCAGCAGGAGGGCCGTGTTGCTCCAGGTGCCTTTGGGTACAGAGATCACCTTCAGCACGGTTCCCACATCTGCAGGAAGACACAAAGTTGTAAAACACACACAACTGTTTGACTATAATTTCTCATTTATTTTTTAGAAACAATGTATTCAGACAGAAAAAATAAAAATGTGCTAATTCTGGTACTTCCCATATAATAATAACAACAATAATAACTCATTAAAATACGATTTGTAGTAAATAAAATGGACTAAATTTGAGCATGCAACCTATGTTATATATATTAATTATATGTGTTAGAATTGCTATATTAAGTAAAACTGGGGTCTACTTGACTTATGGGGTCAATATGAAAGACCGGGATTGGGGACGCGGTCACATCTGTCCTCTTTTTATTCTGTATCTGTGCTATGTGATACTTTGCCGCCACGGTTTGTGTGGTCATGTGACTGCATGGTTATGTCTCATATATCAGCATAGTGGCAGTGGTGGCCTAGCGGTTAAGGAAGTTGCCCCGTAATCAGAAGGTTCGAATCCCGATCCGCCAAGGTGCCACTGAGCAAAGCACCGTCCCCACACACTGCTCCCCGGGCGCCTGTCATGGTGCCCACTGCTCACTCAGGGTGATGGTTAAATACAGAGGACAAATTTCACTGTGTGCACCGTGTGCTGTGCTGCTGTGTATCACATGTGACAATCACTTCACTTCACTTTAAATGACTTAAATACATATGGAGTCCAGTGTTGCTCAGTGTAGTGAAGAGCCGAGTCTCTAGTGCGGCGTGTCCAGATGTGTACCGGAGTAAACGTAACTCCCACGTACGCACACACCTGTGCCGATGAACATGACGTCGTACTGTCCATCTGCAGCGTTGACGCGGTCCACGGTGATCTGGGAGAACCGGTACTCGGCCGAGGTTCTGATGAAGACGGGCCGGCCGCCCAGCGGGGTGACGGGGTTGAACATGAGCGGGTGGTGCCGCGCGAACTGGATCACGCCGTCCGGGAAACCCTTAGTGGACTCAAAACTGCCAAACGTCCGACTGGGACACTGGGGGTCAAAAGGTCAATCAAGGATCAGAGGGAAGGTGGTTCTGCTGAACAAACACAACAGCTGCTCTCTCCTTATTATGCAGTGCGTGTGCGTGCGTGTGTGTGCGTGTGTGCATGTGTGTGCGTGTGTGTGTGCGCGTGTGTGCGTGTGTGCATGTGTGTGCGTGTGTGTGTGCGCGTGTGTGCGCGTGTGTGTGTGTGTGTGTGTTGACTCACCATGCCTGGTCGAGGGTACGGAACTTTGCCCTGGAATGGCAGCCACTGATAGTTTGGTCCCTCCTTATGGGCAAAGGGTCCGAGGAACGCCCTTCTGATGTCACTCATGGTATAAACACACACCGCCGAGCCCCTAAACACACTACTGTACAGGTACACACACACACACACACACCATCAATTACTGGTCAACACATACACAACACCAAGCCCCTAAACACACTACTGTACAGGTACACACACACACACACACACCATCAATTACTGTACAACACATGCACAACACCAAGCCCCTAAACACACTACTGTACAGGTACACACACACACACACACACACACACAACACCAAGCCCCCAAACACACTACTGTACAGGTACATACACACACACACACACACACACACACACACACCATCAATTACTGTACAACACACACAACACCAAGCCCCTAAACACACTACTGTACAGGTCAAAGTACACACACACACACACACACACACACACCATCAATTACTGTACAACACATACACAACACCAAGCCCCTAAACACACTACTGTACAGGTCAAAGTACACACACACACACACACACACACACACACACACCATCAATTACTGGTCAACACATACACAACACCAAGCCCCTAAACAAACTACTGTACAGGTCAAAGTACACACACACACACACACACACACACCATCAATTACTGGTCAACACATACACAACACCAAGCCCCTAAACAAACTACTGTACAGGTCAAAGTACACACACACAACTG
>NW_021630086.1:408861-413861 GCF_900700375.1 Denticeps clupeoides | reverse complement strand
CACAAACAGCCGGCTCCGCTCCTCATCCAGCAGCAGCGCCTCAAAACAGCAGGAGCGGTCCAGGTCAAAGCGGCGGACACCATGGAGCTGCTGCAACTCTGAGCAGATACACACACATGAGACAGGGAGACACTGTCCTCCACACAGACAGAACGTCCTGATCAGCCGCATCACACCAAAAGAGCTGAAATCATTAATGCCCTGCTGAACACTCACTGCTCTGTGTGTGTGTGTGTGTGTGTGGTTTACCTCGGTAGGAGAGCTTCATTCTCGGGGAGGAGGAGGAGGAGGATGGAGGAGATGATGAAGATAACGTATGAATCATCAGAGACCCAAATACCACCATCATCATCAGCATCATCATCATCATGGTCATCATCCTGACTGGCTCTTGGTCCCCTATGTACCAAATAACCGAGGAGGAGCCTGAAATCAAGAAAGACACGCACACACACACACACACACACACACACACACACACACACACACACACAGTGCTCAGTGGACCAGTAACACAAACAGTGGGATCTCTGCTGGTCTCTGCTGTTCCCACACTCTCATCTGCTCAAAACCATCAACACACCATCTCTCACACTGTCAGTCTAAAATTGTTCTGTAAGTGTGTGTGTGTGTGTGTGTGTGTGTGTGTGTGTGAGGCAGAGTTGCTTTGCTCTTCATATCTCCTTAGCCAGAGACTCCAGCCATGCTGCCAACAATGCATCTTAATATAAAAGACAAGGTCTCAGACACACACACACACGCACACACACACACACACACACACACAGTAGTACATTACAAGAAGCCAAATCTAATGGTGAAGGAGGGAGGAACAGGGAGAACATGAAGGGGAGTAGAAGCAAAATGGTTCAGGTGTGTGTGTCTGTGTGTGTGTGTGTGTGTGTGTGTGCATATCAAAAACCTTCAGCATTCTAAGGGATGCGAGGAGTGAGTTAAAGTGAAAAGCGAGGGTGACACAGAGGTGACCACAGGTGACCAGAGGGAGAAGAAATAAGAGGGAGACCACGAGATCATGGAAAAACACACAGACAGAACGAGGGAAACTGTAAAAATCACAGACCCATGAAGGACCCTGAGATCCAGTTCAGTTCCCACGAGGATCAACTGTCCCTCTCTCTAGCAGAGCGGTGTGTGTGTGTGTGTATGTGTGAATATGAATATTCTGGAAGACAGGAGGAGCCATCAAAGTACACAAATTACACTGATGTACACACATAGACACAGACACTGTGCATTCCTGTATCTTCTTACACTAGTTGTTGTGTGTATGTGTGTGTGTTGTGTGCTATATCTTACAGGGAGGTCTGTGCCCTGCAATTCTCAAGGACTTCTATTGTACCACATTCCACCTCTGGTGTGTGTGTGTCTCTCTATCTCATGTGTGTGTGTATGTGTGTGTGTGTGTGTGTGTTCCCTGGTTACCAGGCTTTGTCCAGACTACTCTGATGGAATGAAGGTCTAACAGGAGGGATGAAAGTCTCTCCTCTGTTCTCCCCTTTTTTCTGTCTTTCCATCATCTTGCTTTCTCTTCAAAAGACCCCTGACCTGCATGGTAACCATGGTAACATACACTAATTTGATTACACACACACACACACACACACACACACACACACACACACACACACAAACACTACAGTAGTGGTAAAACAGTAGTGACATCAGATCAGATATCTAACCACAGACTGTAAAACATCCAGACTTTCCCATAGACAAGAAGTTCTTCAGCTTTTTGGAAGCCATAAGATTTAAAGTCAGTAACATCATAAGTAAAAAGTACAATATCTGTGCATTACACACACATACACACACACACCACATTCACAAGAGCAGAGAAGCAGGCTGGAGAATCAGAGGCTGGTGCAGAATGATGAAGAGCGCATCCTCAAAACCAAAACCCACAAGTCCCCCACAGGACCAGATCCACCAAGGGAACTTCAAAACCAAACCCCAGAAGTCCCCTACAGGACTAGATCCATCAAGGGACCCTCAAAACCAAAACTCACAAGCCCGCCACAGAACCATATCCATCAAGGGACCCTCAAATCCCCCACAGAGCCAGATCCATCAAGGGTCCCTCAAAACCCACAAGTCTCCCACAGAACCAGATCCACCAAGGGAACTTCAAAACCAAACCCCAGAAGTCCCCTACAGGACTAGATCCATCAAGGGACCCTCAAAATCCACAAGTCCCCCACAGAACCAGATCCACCAAGGGACCTTCAAAACCAAACCCCAGAAGTCCCCTACAGGACTAGATCCATCAAGGGACCCTCAAAACCAAAACTCACAAGCCCGCCACAGAACAATATCCATCAAGCGACCCTCAAAATCCACAAGTCCCCCACAGAACCAGATCCACCAAGGGAACTTCAAAACCAAACCCCAGAAGTCCCCTACCACTGCATCTGCTGTATAAAATCTAAACCAATCCAGAACCCAGGATGTCCAGCGAGACGCAGGTCTTTAATTGCCGGGTCTCTGTTGACACAGAAACACAAAATAAACTCCAGAACGGCGAGACTGATTATCACCACGGTGACAGAACCCTCACACACACACACACACACACACACACGTAAAGTGTATACTTGGAGGAAGTGGAGCAGGACGTCAGCGAGGTGGACGGTGGAACTGCACATCACTCATCTGGACTGTCAATTTTTTTTATCTGTAAAGTTCTGTTTGTGGAAACAAATGGAGTCATCACATGAGGGACAGAGAGACAGATGACACTCACCAGGTTCTACACAGATCTACGTGGTTCTGGGCCTGATCTTAAAACAGAATGTTCCCAATAAACCAGCTCCTCCGTAATCCTCTCTATCTTTCATATGGGGGAACACACCTTGAAAGACACACCTTTACCTCACGGAAGGTATGAAACCTCATATAACCTCAAAATGTGTTCATGCCATGACCCTTGACCCCTCTCTTACCCACCCAGTCATGGAGGATTAGTGGTGATTGACAGGAGTTTCTCAGGTGAGACACTGTGACCTTCTCTCACTTCTCCATTCAGCCCACACATGATGGAGACCAGAAGAGACACTTGATTCTGCAGCGTTCAGTCAAACTCCGCCTCCCCTCAGCAGGTTGGGGTCATGGGGTCACACAGATTCAGGCTGTGAGGGTCGGAAGTCACTCCACTCATCCTTTATCTGTGCATTTCTCTCGTCTCTAAAACACCAGTGCGTGCACACACACACACACACACACACACACACACACAAAAAGCTGATTTTCTTTCTCTTCACACCTTCAGCTATATTCTGTGTGTGTGTGTGTGTGTGTGTGTGAGAGAGAGATTTAGGTCTTATATTAGAAGAGACAGGTTAGGCTGATGTGTGAGTGATGAGATTCTGGTTCATCTTAAATGCGCACACACACACACACACACACACACACACATCATGCTAACAGTGTGTGTTTAAGGTCTGACAGCTGAAGACACAGCGAGCGTTTTGACCTGCGATTAACTAGCACCCCGGGGAAATCAGTGTGTGTGTGTGGGTGTGTGTGTGTACACACATTACTATATCTACACGGTAAGAAACCTGCCACTAAAGTCAGCTTAGTGTCACACACACTCACACACCAGGATCAGAAGTCACATTCGAGCAAAATGTATTTAATCCACTTTTTATTACATTAATCCTGTGACACACAGAGGCTCTCCAGCTCAGAAACACACAGACACACACACACATACACACACACACACTATCTAGCTGCTTTAAGTGGCAAAAAATCCTCTCCATTAAAGAACTCAAAGTGGATGATTGATGAGAAGGACCCCCCCCCACACACACACACACACACACAAATAATTGAGGTCCAGTTGTTTCATCGTCTGACATGTTGGAACTGAATTAGAGGTGAAGACATCTGAACAAAGAGCTAAACTGGATGTTACACACACAGAACCATGAGAGAAGTAGGTGACATGTGGAATCGTCACCTCTGTCTCTCTCGTTAGCAGGAGGAGCAGCAGGACGTTCCTGTTGCCCTGGTTATAGACTGTAGGAAGTCTAGGTCTCTCTCTCCCTCTCTCTCTCTTTCTCTCTCACACAGAGCAGAGTTCCACTTCAGACAGACGGTGGGGATGTGGGGGTCTCAGATGTGGGGTTCAGTTTAACGAGCTTAATGAACTCATTTAGCACCCATAAAGAAACACACAGACGCACACCAGTGACATTCACAAGTTCAAAAAATACGATTGTTGCCCTGAACAGCAGAATCTTCATCAGAACACACTCACATGTCTCTCTGTCTATCTTTTTTTAATCTAATGATTGTGAGTCATTAATTTACTGCTTCATGATGACAGGGGAATAGCAGCGAGAAGGACATTTTGTGTAAGATTGTGTGTTTGTGTGTGTTAAAGAGAAAACTTTAGTTAATTAGTCACTTCATTTTCTAATTAAACTGTTGGTTAAATGATCAGTTCCAGGCTGTTAAGCGAATCTGATGATCAGGTCTACTGTGCTTCAGACAGTGTGTCTCTGTTCATGGAGGCACCAGAACACAGAATGGAATTTTTGCCTCATTGTCTTCTTCTCTCTTCTTTTAAAACTGATTTTGGTCTTAATGCTGAGAATGAAACTGGGTTGAACTTGTGCCTTCACACTCCAGTCTCCAGCTCAGGTTTAAACAGAATCTTCTAAACAGCAGCACTGGGAGTTAAACTCCATCTTAGGGTTAAACTGCACCTCTGAGTATAATCTCCAGTTCAGGTTTAAACAGCATAATTTTAAACAGCAGCACTGGGTGTTAAACTCCAGCTCAGGGTTAAACTGCACCTCTGGGTTTAATCTCCAGCTCAGGTTTAAACAGCATCTTCTAAACAGCAGCACTGGGTGTATAAACTCCAGCTCAGGGTTAAACTGCACCTCTGAGTATAACCTCCAGCTCAGGTTTAAACAGCATAATTTTAAACTGCAGCACTTGGTGTTAAATTCCATTTTAGGGTTAAACTG
>NW_021630086.1:356361-401361 GCF_900700375.1 Denticeps clupeoides | reverse complement strand
ACTGGTGCCCCGGGCCCGACTTCAGGGTGTCAGACCCAAATCCCTGAAAAGCCGCTGTGTGGGAGATAAACGCACCTCCAGTGTAGTGAACGGCAGAACGTTCCAACACAACGTCTCAGTAAGAAGACAGAACGCAACATTCAGACCCATACTGAAGCAGAAGATACAGAGCAGAAATGACCTAAAAGTCTACATTTTCTAATTCTAAACTCAATCCTTCACTTCACTTGCGGAACGTAAAGAACCAGAAGCTTGGCTGTCTCTGTGTACTAGAGGAGTTCTAGACGTGGTTTACAGTCTGACGACGGAACAGTGGAACAGTGGAGGGACACATTCATGTTGGACCTGGAGGAAGGTCTTTCACATGTTGTGTACGGTGTAATAGTAGCATATTCATTAGAACGTGCTGGAGCAGCTGAGTCGGAACCGCCCAGAGACCAGAGTCCTCGGACTCATGTTCTACTCTCAGCTCAGCAGAATTATCTGTAAATTGTCATCTTCTCTGTCACTTTATCTGCATTCCAGGTGTGTCCTGGAGAAACGTCTCTTCAGACCTGCAGGTCCACTTCTGCCGTGGAGACAGAACGCCTGGCATTTCGCTGCCATGTGCAGTGGCGTAAGCGGGTAAGGAAGCGGACCCGCAATCGGAAGGTTGTCGGTTCCCATCCGGAACCGCACACTGCTGTGAGGTCCCCACACACTGCTGCCCGGATGGTTAAATGCAGAGGACACGCGTCACATGCGTCACAAATATTCACTTCCACTCCGCTCATTAACGACGTTATAGTTGTTCGGTGGATGCGTTTCGTGTGGGGAGCCACGCCCGAATTCCAGCACCCGCCCCCAGCTTCCGCTCCCCTGCCACGTCTTCTCTGCTGAAGTTCAAAGCTGCACCTGTTCTACAGAACAGCAGCGTTATTCAGAAGAACAAGAAGACACGCACCCAGAGGTCATAATAGCGAATAAAAACGCTGGGACCACACATTCAGCACGGAGACACGTCTCACTTCCCGCTGTGGACGCTGTGGGCCGGGAAGAATCAGGACAGCTGACCAGGATCCAGCAACACAGCGGATCTTTGTCCCTCTATAGACGCCACCGAATGTCACACACAGCAGCGTGAAACAGGATGGACAGCGGGTCTTTCTGCCGCCTTCTCACGTCCACAGAATTCCTGCCGGCTGAGTGGACGGTGGGACACAATGGCCCCTGTTCACCCGGAGACAGAATGGAGACAGTGGGAGGGCAGACGGCCCCACCCCAAATCTCACAACAAACTGGTGTTCCTCGGGAAGGCCTACAGCCGGGGCAGTGAAGAACGTCAGCACAGCACCCGGTGACACGGTGAAACGCGTCCTCTGTATTTAACCATCAACGTTGTTGAACAGTGGGCACCGTGACAGGCCCCCGGGGGGGAGTGTGTGGGGACGGCACCGAATACAGGTCCACTTCCTTACCCACTAGGCCACCACTGCCACTCATGGACATGTGACCCCTGACAGACATCTAATGATATTCAGAGGAATGTCACATGTCCAGCAGCTAGAGGTTCTCCTCTGATCCTGAGGTTTGTGAACCCTGCCACCCTGTGGAAGGAGAGAGAACTGCAGTCCTTCAGGCTCCAGTTTCCCTGTGGAACCCACCTTCATCACAGATGAGCAATGACAGCTGATGACAACTCATGTGTGTGTGTTTAGTGCCTTCAGATCCAGGGTTGAATAGCTGGACGTGATGTTTCATGCATGCAGCAAGATGCAGCTTCTCATGTTAACCCAACTTTAACTTTTTTCAGGATCTAGACAATCATCCATAACAAAATGACAGGTGATGCCTGTTTGTTAAAATAATAAAGTGAAGTGACTGTCACATGTGAAACACTGCAGCACAGCACACGGTGAAACGTGTCCTCTGTATTTAACCATCACCCTTGGTGAGCAGTGGGCACCATGACAAGAGCAGTGTGTGGGGACGGTACCTTCATCAAGGGGACCTCAGTGGGCACCATGACAGGGGACGGTGGCTGTTTATGTCCAAGTCCTCTTACTGAAGGCAGCATTCCATGGATTCCTCTCGAAGCAGAATAATGCACGCTGCCAAGTGTAAAAATGGCTACATTTTAGGTGGCTTTTAGGAATTTACGGTGATGTAAATTTCATTGCTAGTGTAGATTTACTCACAAGAAATGGAAGAGCTTTGTCTTAGACCTTCTTTTATTAAAATAAAACAATTGCAAATTTAAAAGGTGAAGTTGCTCTTCCCGCAGGCAGCAGGTAAATGCGAATTAGCCGATTTGGTGAATGATTTGGTGTCGTTAGAAATGACTCAGACTTGTGGAAGAAGAGATTTGATACGTGGCACAGACTATTTCATAAAAGGATTTGGCCTATTTGGAGAGAGAGAGCGTGATGCCTTGTGAGTTTCTTACTCTGCTCGAAGTAGCACAACAAAATAAAGAATTCCTGGATTTCATTGGCTGTTCTGTGGTATTTTACTGCTGTTTTCTTTTTTAAGAAATAAATGTTGTTGCTGTTTTGTGCGAGAGTCGAAGGATCTGCTGCTGATCTTTTAAAGACAAACATCAAGAACTTTTACTTCGTTTAATGCAGACCATCCGGGCACTAGACGAATAAATTCTTTTTTATTATTACCTCAACCAAGCGTTGATGTTCCAACTGACCCTCATAAATCCAACTTAAAATCCTACGTTTGGAATACTTATCACATAAACATGCACGTTGAAATAAGTGGTTGGACACACACACACACACAACACAAAAAAATCTCTGCACTGCATTTGCTAACAATTTTTATTCATTGTAAGTGAGGTGTGAGCCAATCAGTGTAGGGGTGGGGACAATCCAAGTGCTGCTTTACTGGAGCCAATGAGAGTAAAGGAGGGTGGGGAGGGGGCGTGGCCAGATCAGGGGCAGGTAATGTCTTTGGTCCATATTCTGAGCAGGCGGGAGCAGCAAGGATGTGAGTGAGGAGACGACAGAAGGCACTTGAGTTCACAGTTGTCTCAGAGAGAAAAAAGGAAGAGGCGCGCACACACACACACACACACACACACACACAGATCCTGGAACATGATGCAACTGCTGAGATGTTTCTGCAGCAGAGCAGAGATGAGGCAGAATGACTCCATTCTCTTTGGCGACATTTTACAGGGATGTGACACCACGCATAACCTCTGGAAAGTGTCACATGGTCAGGCGGGCCTGGGACCGAGCGCGGCGGTAGGGTTGGATGCAGCAGGTGTGAGGGATCTGGCTGGGGTTTGGATTTAGCACCTCAACAGAAACCTGACCAGGATGGAAGCAGAGGAAGGAAGATGGGCGGGAGGCAGACAGGAGACCACGCCCTCACAGGGAGAAAAGGCAGCATCCCCACATGTAGTTTGAAGTCAAATCAGGGCGGTCTCCTCCCACAGCAGTGTGGTCAGTTGTTGTCGAGAAGATGAAGTGTGTATTTAGGTGTGTGTGTGTGGCCTTTGGTTAGGGTTGGACAGGGGAAAACATGCAGCACTGATTAACCTACAACCGCGGCGAATCGCTACTCAACCAAACGGGTATGGAAACATAGCAATGCATTTTATATAAAAAGAATAATATCAAATTAAAGCTTACATGAGAAGTGAAGTTGCCCTTATATAGAACTAATCTAAATGATATAAATCACTATTGGTCTCTGTGTGAAATTAATGCACACAAAAAAAATAATAACACTGAGGGGAAAGAAATCAATAAACTACAGAGGCTAGAAGGAGAGGGAGGCGGGAGGAGTGGGCGGGGCTCCTCTGGATAGGGCGTGGTAAGAAGATCGAACAGGTGGCACTACAGCTCAGCTCACAAAACACATGTAAACTTGAGTTTCATTCTTCATGGAGAGTGGGTGGAGACTGGCAAGGAAGGGGGAGGGGTTAAAGGGAAGGAGTGGCCAAACATTCCAAGCAATGATGCCTGCATTCATTCTCACATGCACACACACACGTGATGTCAGGGCGTGAGTGCGTGTGGAGTTAAGGCCTGGGTAAAGGGTTGAGGGGGTGTGGTTGAGGGTGAATGAGGGCGGGGCATGAGCGTCAGGGGCAGTGGGTTCGGGGTGGCCTCTGAGGAAGGCCGTTGTGGGCGGGGCGATCTGGTCGACTTGAGGATGAGGAAGGCTGGGTTGGAGCCCTAGTGTTGGTGCCATCGCCATGGTATCGGTCACCATGATACCGGTCGCTGTGGTAACGATAGCCGCCACGGCCAGGATTCCTGTCGTGGTAGGAGCTGTTGTACCTCTGACCCCCGCGCCTGTTGCCTTGGTAACCCTGAGAAGACAGAACCTGTTAATACTCAATACTGTGAACAGGCGGCTGCTGGTCCGAACAGGTTAAGGTCAGCTGACCTGTGGGTGTGACTGTGCAGGGCGTCCAGAAGAGGGTGTGGCCTGAGGCTGCGTCACAGGTGGGGTCTGAACAGCTTGGCCAACGAAGGAAGAGGAAGAGGAGCTACAGCGAGAGCGGCTGGAGTAACCAGTCTGAGGATGGTACACTGAAACACACACACACACACGTCAAAACAGGTTCTGGGGTGGGTTGTGTGAGAGACCTACTCAGCACACGGCACAGACCTTGTCCAAAGGCGCCAATACTGGCCTTGAGGGGCTCCAGGTCGTAGGTGAACTTCACGGCTTTGCCCAGATCTTCATCATATTTCCTCTCACTCACAAAGTGCTGCAGCGCAAACACACGTTGAGAGTGGAATTGACTCAGCACAGGAAATGCAGAGTGTGAAGTGTGTGTGTGTGTGTGTGTGTGTGTGTGTGTGTGTGTGTGTGTGTGTGTACCTTGATGTCGGCTCGTAGCTCCGTCAGCTGATCATCAGACATGGTGGCTGACCGGTCAGTCAAACGCTTCAGTTCTTCTGCTCGCTTTTGCCTCCCATCCAGAATGTCCACTGAACCACCACAAGAGGACAATTACACACACACACACACACACACACACACACACACACACACACACACACACACACACACACACACACACACAAATACAAAACAAGCCACACTCACTGGCTTCAGCTTTCACTTTGTCCATCTCCGCCAGAAGAGCCACCTCTCGGTCCATCAGACTTCAGAGAGAGAAGAGAGACGAAGACGTTAGAGGAACCAGCCTGACATGAACCGGACCAGCATGCTTTGCATGAGATGTGTGTTACATGGGGGTAGGTGGGCGTGTTGTACTGTTCATCGATCTTCAGTGTGTGTGGTCATGTGATGTCGACGTGCGTTACCAGCTCTGAAGCTCCGCGAACGTCTGCTTCATCCTCTTAATGGAGGAATCCATCTCATCCTTCACCAGAACGCGGTACCGAGTCAGAGACGCCGTACATCTCTGCAGGTCCTTCAAAGAGCGGTCGATGTTGGGCGCTACAAACACACAGAAGAAGCTTCACCGGACGAATGGAGGGACGAGCGAGAACCTTCAACACGGCCTGCGGTCCCCGCCTAGCGTCTCACCGACTTTCCTGACCCCAGGCGCTCCGGTCTGGCCGTCGCTGGGGTTTGAAGAGGATGTGACAGGTGCATGCTGGGAGGCCGGCCTGGGTCGAAACTTGTTACCGCGGGAACCCTGGTGACCGCTGCTTACAGGGGGCGGAGCTGCCTCGGGGACTGCAAATTGAAAACGCAGGAAGCATGTCATTCCAGAATGTTTGGTACCCCAGAACCCCAGAGCCAGCACGCCCACTGCAGTGAACCCCTCAAAATACACCTTCTCACCAGTCAGGTCCAGCAGGTCCGGGGAGGTCAGGCCTGCAGAGTCCAGCTCAGCGTCGAGAGAAGCAGAGTCCAGCTGTTCACTCAGAGAGTCCAGAGACTCGCCGTCGGCCACCACGGACCCGTTGGCATGGAAACCGTTGTGCGTCTGGGCACCGTCGGGTGGCAGGGCGGAGGGGGCGGGTTCTGGCTCAGGCTGGGGCTTGGGCTTCTTTTTCTTTTTGGACTGATAGAAGTACAGACCGAAGGCCACGTTCACTTCACTCGTGCGTCAACGGTGCACGTTCTGCAACGTTAGGTATGTGGGGCGTGGCTCCCAGCATCATCTTCCTCAGTAATAACCCACACCGCCCAAACGCTGATTATTCACCGCTTCCCACACGTCACACTAACAGGTATGTGTTGTAAACAGTTGCCAGGCAACAGTAGAACGTGCTACTGGGGTGTGTGTGTGTGTGTGTGTGTGTATTCATACCTTCTTTTTGCCAGTTACATTCCACTCTTTCAGGATCTCCACAGCGCTGCCTGTAACACACACACATTAAAGCGTCACCACCTGAACTCCCGCCGGGAACACGTACGTACGTACCCTACAGGTGTGTGTGTGTGTGTGTGTGTTACTGCTTGGTTCTGATTATTATTCCCAGCAGCTGTGTAGTTATTATTCTTATTAATATAATCTGTTCATATCCTGCAATAAAATGTTGAATATTACAGTCATGTTGGTGATGGTTGGAAGCAGCGGGAGAAGAGGAGGTCCAGCGTCACCTTCTACAAACGCCTGAACAGCGCGGTCCACGCAGTTCTCAAAGTGCTGCAGCACCAGCGCAATCTCGTTGTTGCTTTTGTTGGGAACCACGGCACGCACGGCCTTTATCTGCAGAACACGCGGAGGGAACAGAGGAACATGTGACCGAGGACGAACGCTGGAGCCATAAATCCTCAACAAGAAACAGGCCGAGCCTGGTGAACGTTCTACTCCGGTTCTGCACACGTCCTGCGGTCACACTCGCGTCAGGGACTGTCAATAAAATCTGATTAAAAGACGAACTCCGTACCTTCTCCTTCATGCGCTCAAATGTCCCTCCTTGTGACATCACCATCTTGGAGTGAGTGTCAAATACCACCCCTGACGTGTCTGTAAACACACACACACACACACACGGAGAGAGAGTTAACAATGCCACTGCAGAAATGGAGGTCAGGGAGCCAAAAGAAATAAAGAAGGGTGAGGAGGAGGAGGAGGAAGCCACGACGCACTATTCAACCTTCTCACTTCCTGCAGAGTGAGACAGATCTTGAGAGGAGCTCAGACCCGGAGGAGACGTGAACCGTCTGATACGCAGATAAACTATTCCAGACCGCAGCAGCCGTAATGCGTTTAACATTCCTGTCCCCGTCCCGTTCCCGTCCTCAGGTTCAGGTCACATGACTTGTGCGCAGCGCGGTTCCTGCTGCAGACAGGAATGTGGCCAGTCAGCAATACCCAAACAGAAGAACAAAAAAAGCGTGACGCAGGACAGCTGCGCGGACGTCACTCTGCGGGGACGCTAATAATCATTAACCGGTGAGATTATAGCACCGGCGTCACCTGCCATTTCCCATAATCCCAAACTTCTCTGGACTTTGAGTCCAGTCTGTTAGAGAGATAAGGAGGGAAAATGGACCCAGAGACTCCCGCCAAGCATCACACACACACACACACACACACCACCCATCATCAGACGGAGACCAACAGGCAGCCTGGACATCTCACACACACACACACACACACACACACCACCCATCATCAGACGGAGACCAACAGGCAGCATGGGCATCACACACACACACACACACACTTCACCCATCATCAGACGGAGACCAACAGGCAGCCTGGACATCTCACACACACACACACACACACACACACACACACACACACACACACACACACACACACACACACACGGCTGCAGACCTGCAGGGCTCCACATAGACTTTCTTTTTAAATCGCGGTGCATACAGGCAATATTGATTGTAAATTATTAAGAAACGACCTGTTTAGCAAAGTTGTTCATCTGAAGCACAATTCTACAAGAACGCAAACTTACTTAGAACGTGTTGGTTCTTAAACGGACAGAACGACTCGTATCTGGCGGGCTCGGGTCCACCTTCAACACCCGGTTAAAGCTCTAATCAGTGGCTACTACGTACAGGAACATCGGGACCACCGCCCTTCATCTTGTAATGTTCCTAATATGGGAATTTTTTATCCCCGAAGGGGGAAAATTGGATGTACTCTAGAACCCTGACTTGGGAGAGGGGACGGAACAATTATAAATCCACCACAGCACAACAGGTGCTCATGTCCGGTCACATGACCTGCCAACCAGCTGAGAACGGGGTCTCCCCGCGCAGGGCCGTACCTTTCTGGCTGTTCTTCTTGGCCATTCTGGACCTCCACACCCCGCTGGATCCGAGTGAAGCGCCGCTCCTCGTAGTCGCCTGTAGAACTGGACAGAACAAAGAAGCAACACGTCAGCAGACGAGGGAATTCCACTTCTTCAGCTGTTCCTATGAGCTCATCCCCCCAGCCCCCCCAACACAGGCTCAGATGACAGCCGGAGGAGGCGCAGGATCCGGGTCGGGCCAGGACGGTCCCACACGGGTATGTAGACACTCGTACAGCACCAAACACCGGTACAGAGCCCCGCCCACAGAGTACACCGGCACAAAGTACAGCTGTGTTTACACACACACTTTCTAGCAAGTGGCTTTCGTTTCCTGAGACTCGAAACTTGCTGCCATGAATCCTGTTGAATTTCTCGCACCGCCAGCACCACCAAGACCACACCCCTGGAACCGTCAAGAACGCACAGCCGGAGAGCAGCTGACGCACGAAACACAGCTCCACAGCTTCGTCCCAACAGGAAGACGTTCCAGCTGTTTACCAAAGAGGAGGGGTACAAATTCAACAGCAGCAGGCCACGCAGAACCAGAGAAGAACCTCACCACCTGGATTCAATTTACACACAGAGAACCCAGTCTAGACCAGCAGGCCACGCAGAACCAGAGAACAACCTCCTCATTCCATCTACACACAGAAAAACCAGCAGGCCATGCAGAACCAGAGAACAACCTCCTCATCCCTCCTACATGCCATCTACACACAGAGAAGATGGTCTACACCAGCAGGCCATGCACAACCAGAGAAGAACCTCAACCCCTTCATTCAATATACACACAGAGAGAACCCAGTCTAGACCAGCAGGTCATGCAGAACCAGAGAAGAACCGCCTCATCCTGCCTACATTCCATCTACACAAAGAAAACCCAGTCTAGACCATCCGGCTACGCAGAACCAGTGAGGAACCTCCTCATTCCATCTACACACAGAAAAACCAGCAGGCCATGCAGAACCAGAAAAAAAAACCCCACCTCATTCCATCTACACACAGAGAACCTAGCCCAACCCCAGCAGGCCACGCAGAACCAGAGAAGAACCTCCTCATTCCATCTACACACAGAAAAACCAGCAGGCCATGCAGAACCAGAAAAAATACCACCTCATTCCATCTACACACAGAGAACCAAGCCCAACACCAGCAGGCCACGCAGAACCAGAGAAGAACCTCCTCATTCCATCTACACACAGAGAACCAAGCCCAACACCAGCAGGCCACGCAGAACCAGAGAAGAACCTCCTCATTCCATCTACACAGAGAAGCCAGTCTAGGCCAGCAGGTCACGCAGAACCAGAGAAGCAGCTCCTTGTGGACCGTTAGATGAGCAGTGAGGAGAACCCAGCGACCTTCTAGAAGAGCTTTAGCTTTAGCCGCGTTAGCTGCCCGGTCAGCGGCGCGTGATTATGTGGCAGCAGTCTCTTAGCAACGGGCTAGCCGGGCTAGCATTAGCAGGGCGAGCAGGGACGGTGTACCGGGAGACCGGCGACTACAGTAACGTCAGGAAAGACGGCTTTTTTACATCAATAATAAACCGCCGCTGCGGGGCGAACCGCGGGTACCGGGGAGAGACGGAGGGAGAGACGGGGAGAGACGGAGCCCGGGTCGCTGCGCTGCTAACGCTAACCAGCGTAGCCCGAGAGACGAGCTCCCGTTTTTATAAAAGGTAGTGAAGTTGGTGAAATCCGGTCCCCCGTCTTACCGAGCCCGAGTCCGCCTGCCGAGCTGCTGAGGTGTCGGTCTCCGTCTCGTATCGCGCCGGTCCGCGTCACTTCCGAGCCGCCGGATCCGCTCCCCTCCCGCTGACACGTACACCGGCACCGGCCCTCTTATAACGGCTGGAATGAAACGAGATTCGGGGTAAAATACGGAATAAACGCCGGAGCGGCGCTGGTTGATACGTGGGATCCCAGGTTCGAGCCCCACTAACTTCTGTCGCGACCTGAACAAGACGCTTAACCCCGACGGTCCCTCCCACTGCTGCTTTTTTACTAACCTGCGGCCAAAACTGTCCTCTTACGGGCAAACGTACGTCACGATCCATCGGAATTTATCTACATGCCGCACGACACACGCTAGATTCTCACCCGGACGCGGGCTCCTTTCGACCGCTCCTCTCGCGAGATCTGACGACACGCCGCGCTCCTCTCGCGAGATCTGACGACACGCCGCGCTTTTCTCGCGAGAACTGGCGAGCGAGCAGACGCGCCGACACTTCCCATCATGGCGACCGCCTATGTGACAGATGAGTCCGGTAAGGCCGCAGCCCGGCGCCCCGCGTCCCCCGCGTCTCTCCGCGGCGGGCGGAGAACCGTGGGATGACGGGGCCGACCAGAGTCCCGCGGAGGCCGCCTTCTGGCGGACCTTTACCGCCGTAGTCGCCGCCAGGCTAACACTAGCATCAGCTACAAACACTTCATCCAAACTCGGATCCCAGTGCAAGTCGCTGGATCAAGTCTGCATCCACGGGGCTTTAAAGGGATGAATGTGCGGGGTCAGGGTGGAATGAACGGGGTAAACGTGAAGGGGTGAAAGATCTCAGGCTGACTTTCTGTACGTTTTGTGCCGCAGGGAAATACATCGCTGCCACCCAGCGCCCCGACGGCACCTGGAGGAAGCCCCGGCGGGTGAAGGAGGGCTACGTGCCCCAGGAGGAGGTGCCAGTGTGAGTTCCCAGCGTCCCGTGGACATGCTGCACTATAACACGCCGGCCGTCAAACAATAACCTGTCCCTCCTGCAGGTACGAGAACAAGTACGTCAAGTTCTTCAAAAGCAAGCCAGACCTTCCTCCTGGGATGAGCCCCGAGGACGCGGCCAAGCAGCCGGCGGCGGCGGGACAGGGGGACGCGGACGCGGGGGGACTTTCCAAATCAGCCAGGCGCAACATGAAGCGCAGAGAGAAGCGCAAGCAGCAGCAGGCGCAGCAGGATCCGGCCGAGTCGGAGGAACCGGAGAGGGCCGACGGACATGGCGGCTCTCCGGGACGCCGCGTGCCAGCTGAGCATCGGCGAGGACGCGGCCGCCGGGGGGGAGAAGGCCAAGAAGGTGAAGGGCCTGAAGAAGAAGCTGCGGCAGGTGGAGGAGCTGCAGCAGAAGGTGGACGCGGGCGAGATCCAGAACCCCAGCCAGGAGCAGCGTGATAAACTGGGCCGGGCCGCGGCGCTGCGGCTGGAGCTGCAGCAGCTGGAGGCCTCGTGAGGCCCCTCCCTCGCCGCTCGGACAATAAAACATTCATTCGGTGGCCCTTCTCTCCTCGGTCTGCTGCACAGATGTTTACAACGCTGGACCCGAGTCAGAAGGGGTGTGAAAAAAGGACGACCCTCTTTCCCCTTTTTTAACCTCAGTGTTTGTAGACGTGTGTCCAGGTCCCTTCTATCTGAGAAGATCCAGTCATCGTTTCACTTTCTTACTGAACTGTAGTCATCAATCATGGCTCAAGTAGATGGATGGATGGATGAAGCACTGTAGAGAAATAAAGAGATCATGTCATGTAGATGCTTCCTCTTGCATGTGTTTCCTGCTTATTTCACGTTTCTCCTAAACCCACATGAGATGCGTGTGTGTGTGTGTGTGTGTGTGTGTGTGTATATGTGTATATCCTGGTTTCTATCAGGCAGATGAGGAGATATGACCTCATAGTGGTTATGGGGTGTGTGTGTGTGTGTGTGTGTGTGTTCTAATAACAAGATGTTGATCTCCAGAAACACAAAGTTCATTGCGTTCATCCGTTTAAAAAGAGACGCCTGACCCGCTTTAAACAACGATAAAAGCTGATAAAGGTCATGATGGGCTTGGTGAGGATTATCTAATCTCTCATGTTGGAGGGACCTGTGTGTCACGGTGCGTCTCCCAGACAGGGTCAGATGTTCAGCTGCAGCAGGAAATGCCCCAAGAGTTGCTGACTGAACAGAAACCGGAGAGTGAGGAGACCGTATAGGAGAATCTGGTTTAACCTGCAGCCAGCGGGTTCAGGAGATGGCAAGATGAGGTGACGGAGACAAGCAGGAAGTGGTTGTTTTGATTTGCTGCTTGTTTTGCTCTTCATTGTCAGCGTCCCACCACACAATGCTGTTTACAACCCAAATCACAGCCTGTGGTCAGAACCGGGCCTCCATCTTCGGGTTCTGGGGCCGCTGGGAGTTATGTGGCGAGTTCTGGTTTCAATAAACCTCAGATGGTGGTCAGATCGTCTGCTGGTTCTTTGTTTCTGTGTTGCACTTCAGTGGGACGTTCTGGTAGTCGGCACTTCCTGTCTCGTTCCTAACCCATCCTAGTCATTTCTCTCTGGGAGATGCAGATGGTGATGCCCACTCCCTGGTGGCATCATCCGTACAAAAGCACAAAGGATGGAGAGAGACAGTGACTGTGGAGAGCATTGAGTAAAGATGGAGCTCCTGATGGTGCTGCTGACGCTGGCAGCCATGACCACAGCACTGGACAAAACAGCGCCTCAGACAGCCATGGTGAGAAGATAAAAGACAGTCGTACATAAAGCTTGGACGATTTCCTGCTTTCCGGGGTCTCTGTCCGATAGTCTGTTTGGGGGTTAAGGTTGTATGGTGTATTGTCAGTATGGTATTTTTGTTGTTGTTTTATGTTGTTGTGTTGTGGTATTGTTGTTGTATATTGTCAGTATGGTATTTTTGTTGTGGTTTTATGTTGTTGTGTTGTGGTATTGTAGGTATGGTATTTTTGTTGTAGTTTACGTTGATGTTTTATGTGGTATTGTTGTTGTGTATTGTCAGGATGGTGTTTTTGTTGTGGTTTTATGTTGTGTTGTGGTATTGTCGGTATGGTATTTTTGTTGTTGTTTTATGTGGTTGTGTTGTGGTATTGTTGTTGTGTATTGTAGGTATGGTGTTTTGTTGTTGTGTATTGTCGGTATGTTATTTTTGTTGTGGTTTTATGTTGATGTTTTATGTGGTATTGTTGTTGTGTATTGTCAGTATGGTATTTTTGTTGTGGTTTTATGTTGTGTTGTGGTATTGTCGGTATGATGTTTTTGTTGTTGTTTTATGTGGTTGTGTTGTGGTATTGTTGTTGTGTATTGTAGGTATGGTGTTTTTGCTGTGGTTTTATGTTGTTGTGTTGTGGTATTGTTGTTGTGTATTGTCGGTATGTTATTTTTGTTGTGGTTTTATGTTGTTGTGTTGTGGTATTGTTGTTGTGTATTGTCGGTATGGTATTTTTGTTGTGGTTTTATGTTGTTGTGTTGTGGTATTGTCGGTATGGTATTTTTGTTGTGGTTTATGTTGTTGTGTTGTGGTATTGTTGTTGTGTATTGTCGGTATGTTGTTTTTGTTGTGGTTTTATGTTGATGTTTTATGTGGTATTGTTGTTGTGTATTGTCAGTATGGTATTTTTGTTGTGGTTTTATGTTGTGTTGTGGTATTGTCGGTATGATATTTTTGTTGTTGTTTTATGTGGTTGTGTTGTGGTATTGTTGTTGTGTATTGTAGGTATGGTGTTTTTGCTGTGGTTTTATGTGGTTGTGTTGTGGTATTGTTGTTGTGTATTGTCGGTATGTTATTTTTGTTGTGGTTTTATGTTGTTGTGTTGTGGTATTGTTGTTGTGTATTGTCGGTATGGTATTTTTGTTGTGGTTTTATGTTGTTGTGTTGTGGTATTGTCGGTATGGTATTTTTGTTGTGGTTTATGTTGTTGTGTTGTGGTATTGTTGTTGTGTATTGTCGGTATGGTATTTTTGTTGTGGTTTTATGTTGATGTTTTATGTGGTATTGTTGTTGTGTATTGTCAGTATGGTGTTTTGTTGTGGTTTTATGTTGCTGTGTTGTGGTATTGTTGTTGTGTTGTGGTATTGTTGTTGTGTATTGTCGTATGGTGTTTTTGTTGTGGTTTTATGTTGTTGTGTTGTGGTATTGTTGTTGTGTATTGTCGGTATGGTATTTTTGTTGTGGTTTTATGTTGTTGTGTTGTGGTATTGTAGGTATGGTATTTTTGTTGTGGTTTATTTTGATGTTTTATGTGGTATTGTTGTTGTGTATTGTCGGTATGGTATTTTTGTTGTGGTTTTTGTTGTTGTGTTGTGGTATTGTTGTTGTGTATTGTAGGTATGGTATTTTTGTTGTGGTTTTACTGTTGATGTTTTATGTGGTATTGTTGTTGTGTATTGTAGGTATGGTATTTTTGTTGTGGTTTATGTTGATGTTTTATGTGGTGTTGTTGTTGTGTATTGTCATATGGTATTTTTGTTGTGGTTTATGTGGTTGTGTTGTGGTATTGTTGTTGTGTATTGTCAGTATGTTATTTTTGTTGTGGTTTTATGTTGTTGTGTTGTGGTATTGTAGGTATGGTATTTTTGTTGTGGTTTATGTTGATGTTTTATGTGGTATTGTTGTTGTGTATTGTCAGTATGGTATTTTTGTTGTGGTTTTATGTTGTTGTGTTGTGGTATTGTTGTTGTGTATTGTAGGTATGGTGTTTTTGTTGTGGTTTTATGTTGTTGTGTTGTGGTATTGTTGTTGTGTATTGTCGGTATGGTATTTTTGTTGTGGTTTTATGTTGTTGTGTTGTGGTATTGTCGGTATGGTATTTTTGTTGTGGTTTATGTTGTTGTGTTGTGGTATTGTTGTTGTGTATTGTCAGTATGGTATTTTTGTTGTGGTTTTATGTTGTGTTGTGGTATTGTCGGTATGATATTTTTGTTGTTGTTTTATGTGGTTGTGTTGTGGTATTGTTGTTGTGTATTGTAGGTATGGTGTTTTTGCTGTGGTTTTATGTGGTTGTGTTGTGGTATTGTTGTTGTGTATTGTCGGTATGTTATTTTTGTTGTGGTTTTATGTTGTTGTGTTGTGGTATTGTTGTTGTGTATTGTCGGTATGGTATTTTTGTTGTGGTTTTATGTTGTTGTGTTGTGGTATTGTCGGTATGGTATTTTTGTTGTGGTTTATGTTGTTGTGTTGTGGTATTGTTGTTGTGTATTGTCGGTATGGTATTTTTGTTGTGGTTTTATGTTGATGTTTTATGTGGTATTGTTGTTGTGTATTGTCAGTATGGTGTTTTTGTTGTGGTTTTATGTTGCTGTGTTGTGGTATTGTTGTTGTGTTGTGGTATTGTTGTTGTGTATTGTCGTATGGTGTTTTTGTTGTGGTTTTATGTTGTTGTGTTGTGGTATTGTTGTTGTGTTGTGGTATTGTTGTTGTGTATTGTCGGTATGGTATTTTTGTTGTGGTTTTATGTTGTTGTGTTGTGGTATTGTAGGTATGGTATTTTTGTTGTGGTTTATTTTGATGTTTTATGTGGTATTGTTGTTGTGTATTGTCGGTATGGTATTTTTGTTGTGGTTTATGTTGTTGTGTTGTGGTATTGTTGTTGTGTATTGTAGGTATGGTATTTTTGTTGTGGTTTTATGTTGATGTTTTATGTGGTATTGTTGTTGTGTATTGTAGGTATGGTATTTTTGTTGTGGTTTATGTTGATGTTTTATGTGGTGTTGTTGTTGTGTATTGTCGTATGGTATTTTTGTTGTGGTTTATGTGGTTGTGTTGTGGTATTGTTGTTGTGTATTGTCAGTATGTTATTTTTGTTGTGGTTTTATGTTGTGTTGTAGTACCGTTGTTGTGTTTCAGATGTACCTGAAGCAGTTCGGATATCTACAGTCTACAGAACATCAGAGCAGCACAGACGTGGCAGAGATGCTGAGAGCAGCTCTGAAGTATGAAAAATACCAAACATCCATACAATCAAAAACCGCTCGTCACGTCACGTCACGTCACGTCACGTCACTGCATGTCACGTCACGTCACTGCATGTCACGTCACTGCATGTCACGTCATGTCATGTCATGTCACGTCACGTCACGTCACTGCATGTCACGTCACTGCATGTCACGTCACGTCACGTCACTGCATGTCACGTCACGTCACTGCATGTCACGTCACGTCACGTCACTGCATGTCACGTCACTGCATGTCACGTCACGTCACGTCACTGCATGTCACGTCACGTCACATCACTGCATGTCACGTCACTGCATGTCACGTCACGTCACTGCATGTCACGTCATGTCACGTCACGTCACTGCATGTCACGTCATGTCACGTCACTGCATGTCACGTCACGTCACTGCATGTCACGTCACGTCACATCACTGCATGTCACGTCACTGCATGTCACGTCACGTCACGTCACTGCATGTCACGTCACGTCACGTCACTGCATGTCACGTCACTGCATGTCACGTCACGTCATGTCACGTCACATCACGTCACATCACGTCACTGCACGTCACGTCACGTCACTGCATGTCACGTCACGTCACTGCATGTCATGTGCCATCACAGTATGTCCAGCTTTGGGTCATTATTTTGTCATTTTCTCACAGAATCTTCCAGAAAGTGACAGGCCTTTCCATCACTGGTCATCTGGACAACACAACACTGAGGATGATGGACAGAAGGCGCTGTGGGATGGAGGATCGATTCATCACCAGGTTTTACAGATACAGACATATCGGTGAGAGGGAATTCTGGGAATATGCGGACACAATTGTGAAGCACAGCACACGGTGTCACGGTGAAACGTGTCCTCTGTATTTAACCGTCACCCTTGGTGACAGTGGGCACCATGACAGGCGCCCGGGGACCAGCAGTTGGGGACGGGACCTTCATCAAGGGGACCTCGGTGGCACGTTGGTGGTTTGGGATTTGAACCAGCAACACGTTGTTTCCTTACCCGCTAGGCCACCACTGCTCTCCTCAGTGACAAACTCAGTGTTTTGAAAGAAATTCATATTTACATTTACAGCATTTTATCAGACGCCCTTATCCAGAGCGACTTACAATCAGTAGTTACAGGGACAGTCTCCCTGGAGCAACTTAGGGTTAAGTGTCCTGCTCAGGGACACGATGGTAGTAAGTGGGATTCAAACCCGGGTCTTCTGGTTCATAGGCGAGTGTGTTACTCACTAGGCTACTACCACCCATATTTAGGATATTAGCGTTCTCGTCATCAAACCGTTCAATTCATATCTTGTCTGATAAAAGATTAATGGATAATTCTGACTAAAATAAGACTAAAACGCTCAGACTTTTAGTCGACTGAAACTTGACTAGAATAAAATGAGTCTGGACGTGACTAACAACAACAACAACATTTATTTCTTATATAGCCCCAAATCACATACAGTATGTCTCAATGGGCTTTGACAGGCCCTACAGTTGACACCCCCCACACTTGACCCTTCTGCACACAAGGAAAAACTCCACACAAAAGAACTCTAGGAGAGAGAAATAAAGAAAGGAAGAAACCTTGGGAAGGAGTGATACAGAGAGGGACCCCCTTCCAGGGTAGAGTGAGCCTGCAAATGGTATCAGTGCAGGGTTGGATATGATATAATAATAAGTCCTACGGTTGTAGGGTTGGTGAAGTCCAGGATGTATTCAGTGTCATGGTCTAGATTACGTGTCCATAATGATGTTACTGGTCCATTTGAAGATCCCTGGAGCTGTTAGTTGTAACGGTGGTGGTGGCTGTGGTGACCCTCTGGTTTGTTTCATGGTATGTCCTTGTAAGCAGTTGTCAGGAACCAGGATTTATCTGCTGGTCTCTGGTGGTCTGAGCGCCTGATTCTGTGTCTCGGAGAGAACAAACAGACTAAGACTAATAAAAAATAAAACTATATGTAAGACAGGCAGTGGTGGCCTAGCGGTTAAGGAAGCGGCCCCGTAATCAAAAGGTTGCCGATCCGCCAAGGTGCCACTGAGGTGCCACTGAGCAAAGCACCGTCCCCCCACACTGCTCCCCGGGCGCCTGTCATGGTGCCCACTGCTCACTCAGGGTGATGGTTAAATGCAGAGGACAAATTTCACTGTGTGCACCGTGTGCTGTGCTGCTGTGTATCACGTGTGACAATCACTCCCTTTCACTTCACTTCACTTTCACAACTGTACTAGTAATAATGCTGGTTTGAATACGTAGACATTGTGAAGCTCAAATTTGACCTTTGCAGGGCGATGGCGGAAGAAGAGCCTGACCTACCGTCTGTACAGCTACACTCCCACTCTGGGCGTGGCCAAAACCCGCGCCGCCATCCGAGCGGCGTTCCGCTACTGGAGCGACGTCTCGCCCCTGCGCTTTCAGGAGGTGACGAGGGGCTCCGCTGACATCAAGATCTCTTTCCACAAGTACGACAAGTCGTGCTCGGTGCCTTTCGACGGGCCAGGTGACGAGCACCGCAAAGTCCTCTGGTGCATCGCGTCCAACGTGAAGTGCGTGCGTGTGATGTTGGTTCTGGTTTGTAGGCCACGTGTTGGCTCATGCGGACGCCCCAGAGTCGGGGATGGTGCACTTTGACCTTTCGGAGTACTGGACTGAAGGGACGTCGCAAGGCTCTAATCTGCGAATTGTGGCAGCACACGAAATAGGCCACGCCCTTGGCCTTGGCCACTCCCAGCACCACAGCGCACTAATGGGCCCCATCTACACTGGTTACCGTGCCGACTTCCAACTGCACGTTGACGATGTGCTCGGGATCCAGGCTCTGTACGGTAAAGGGTTTATCACCCTGCAGAAAGTGTGGGGGTCACACTGGTGACCCTGGGGTTGGTAGGCGAGCGTTTATTGCATGTACCCCCCCTGCAGGTAAACCCACCTCAGGACATGGTGTCCCTCTGCAGCCACCTCCTGACCCCAGGCCCCCTGATCCCTGCCAGGCGGCACTGGACGCCATCATGCTCGGTACCATATTCATTTCTGTTCTATGTATCTTCTGCATTCTTACATTCTCATATTGAATTGATTGGTTGGTTTTTGATTGGACGCTGGATGGTGGGTTGAATGCATGTTCTTGTGGTCAGGGCCGCTCCAGAAGACCTACATGTTCAGTGGTCAGTATGTGTGGACAGTGATGGACTCTGGGTTTACCAAGCCGGTTCGGATCAGCACGTGGTGGAAGGACCTGCCGGGAAACATCAATGCAGCGGTCCACTCCCCGAAGACAAACAAATCCTACTTCCTGAAAGGTACAGGGACACCGGATCGTCCCGCCCTCGCCGTTGTACCACTGAGGCTCGGGCTTCTGAACTGCAGTTTCTTTTGAAGGTGATAAAGTGTGGAGGTTCTCCGGCTTTCGGCTGGATCCAGGTTTCCCAAAACAGCTGAGCAGCATCCCCGCCAACATTGATTCTGCTTTTTACTTCACCGCCAATAAAAACCTTCTGTTTGTTAAAGTAAGTTTCCACGTGTCGGGCGTGAGAGAGGGGATCCTCCGTAAGTTCCGTGTTCCTCATGTCCCCCTCAGGGCTCCCATTACTGGCAGTGGGATGAGACCCGGCCGGTTGACCTCAGACTGAACCCTCGACCCCTGACCCACCTCGTTTCCGGGCTCCCGCCTCACCCCGATGCGGCCTTCACCTACACCAACGGGAGGCTGTACGTGTTCAAGGGCGACCGGTACTGGCGCGTGAACCCCCGGCGGCGGCGGGTGGAGAAGGGGTACCCACTTCAGACCAGCGAGAACTGGATGCAGTGTGCCGACTAGACGCCTTCAAACCAGAACCCGCTTCTTTATTTCATCAGGTTTAAAACGTTGTGTTTGCGTTTTTCCTTTATTCCTTGTTTTTATTACTTAGTTCTACTGTAATTAAAAAGGTCCCGTGGTTCTAGTATGAAAGTATTTTTTTGTATAATAACAAATAAAAATGTTGTTTTCCTGTATCTGAGTTTTATTTGAATCTGATGCAGAAAGATGTTTCCTATCACTCACAATCCTGATCTGGTGAAGCAGAAGCAATAACGGTTTACTAAACTGGTGACATTATTTATATGTCCTGGTACAGAGAAAAAAGGCCTAATTTTTTCACTGAATATATCTATTTCTGATGGGAGCCGTTCAACAGATCAGTACGGTGCGGATTTTCAAAAACGTAACGCTAAATTGAACAGGTCTGCCATGTCCTACCAAACAAAAGCACTACAATACCCATAATGCCCTCCCGCAAAACACTACAATACCCACAATGCACTTGTGACGGAGCTTACAGCCACACAGACGGCTCGTCTTTGTCCCGGAAGTGAGGCGCGGCGAGGCGCATGCGCAGTTTTACCACAGCCGCGCCGGTGTTCTGAAGAGAAATAAACTTAAAACAGCGACAGAACTCGACCTCGATGGGCTCCGGTCAGAGCGGCGCTCGGAAAGCCTCCTTCAGCATGGACGAGGACGAGCGTGTCCAGGTCCTGCGGGGAGTGAAGGTAACGCGTCCCTGGTGGGGAACGTGGGTGGAGGTCCGGCGGGTGGAGGTCATGGTGTCTCTCTCTGTTCCAGCTCTCGGAGGACGTCCTGCAGCGGATGAGGGGAGGCAGCACGGAGCGCTCAGGTTCGGATCATCTCTCACACACCCAACAACAGCCCGTTCCAGCACCTAAAACCATCATGGCGGGGATAAGGATGCTGAACGCACCCATGATCTATATTATTCTATTTCATTCTATAACCATTACTTTAAATGTCAGGTGCCACGCCCCCCACGCCACACCCACAGGCCAAGACCCCGCCCAGTCCAACAGCCACGGAAAGCAGGGAGGAGATGAGGAGAAGGTGCGTATCATTCCAAAATGATGCATTTGATGAACCTGTTCAGGAAGCCGAGGTCTCTGATGCTGCGTGCGTTGCAGGTACGAGCGTGAACAGGCCCGTGTTCAGGAGGAACTGTCACGCGTCGCTCGGCGGGAGCGGGACGCGGCGAGGCAGGACCTGAGCCGAGCCGTGCAGAGAGAGAGGCAGCAGACACGACAGGAGGGCGAGCGAGCCAAGCAGCTGGTGAGACATGGACGAGCTGGACGAGGTTGAAGACGAGATCGCTGCGTCGCGATGATCAGGGCAAGATTAGTATTTACAACAATTCATCTAGATATTATTTCCTACGATGCATTGGTTAATCTAATGATGCATTTTTCCAAATTGATATGGTTGGATTCTTGATTATTTATACATGATTTGACTATTGTAGCAACTTATACATTTTAATTTACATGTCTGAATGGAAAATAATATTTCTTTATACGTTTATCGCTCTTAACACATAATGAAAAGTAAAAGGTAGGCATCGTTCAGTATCTCAAATCGCAATTGAAATAATACAATAACCGATTACTGTTATTAAAAAAACGGCAGTGTTCCTCCGGAGCAACAGAATTTAAAACGTACGCTTTTCAGGGCACGTGATCTAATTCATCGACCGATCTGGTCCGCTGACCGTGCAGGCATTTTTGCGGCCATTTTCCAACATTTTCGTGAATGTTTTAGGAAGGTGCGGATATATATGGGGATTGTTTGGGGGGCCGGAGCAGCATCTGATGACCAGTTCGGGGGGGGTGGAGCTCGCCCAGGACCGTGAATAGTTCACAGTTGCCCGGGTGTTGGAGCTGCTTAAACATTCAACAACAACAACATTTATTTCTTATACAGCCCATAATCACATACAGTACGTCTCAATGGGCTCAATGGTCCTACAGTTGACACCCCCCACACTTGACCCTTCTGCACACAAGGGTGCATACTATACACAAAAAAGGTTGGAAGAAACGTTGGGAAGGAGTGATAGAGAGGGACCCCCTTCCAGGTAGTGTCCATTATGATTTGAAGATCCCTGAAGCTGTAGTTGGAACGGTGGTGGTGGCTGTGGTGACCCTCTGGTTTGTTTCATGGTATGTCCTTGTTAAGCAGTTGTCAGGAACCAGGATTTATCTGCTGGTCTCTTCACTGGACTCTGGAGGTATTCTGGGCGCCTGATTCCGTGTCTCGGAGAGAACGAACAGAAGCAGCGGCAGACGGTGGCATCGTACGCCTGGTACTGAAATATGTGGTGATAGTGGTATATTGGTGGCACAGCGTGATAATTCATCACGACATGGGCGTCCTACACCCCACTCCACACTCCAACACCGAGTACAAATTATGGATTGACTACACTGAAGTTCTCCCACACAAATCCCACAATTTTTAGCATTTCTTTTATTGCACGTGACTGCAGGCCAGTAACCAGACGCAAAATGAAATAAATACACATCTTTGTTCCTTCTTAATTCTTAATTCCTGCTGTGTAATTAAGAACTTGTTGGTGGAGCAGCTTTAGCAGTTGAACAGTTTCTGTATGTCTATTTATTGGATTTTCAGTCTGACGCTCTGTTGCTCCTATTTTGGGCACTAGATGGCAGGAGAGGATCTCCGTTCTTCTTATTGAGGTCCTGAGCTCGCTATTACTTCTGCTTTCCAACACACACACACACACACACACACACACACACACACACACACACACACACACAATTTAAAATGAAAGCTGGTGGTGAACGTAGGTGAACTGGTCTTATGAAAGATCAATACTGAGAACCTGGAGAGGTCAGAACATCACTACATTGAGTGATGTCCATCGAGTGAAGTGAAGTGATTGTCACTTGTGATACACAGCAGCACACAGTGAAGTTTGTCCTCTGTATTTAACCATCACCCTGAGTGGGCAGTGGGCACCATGACAGGCGCCCGGGGAGCAGTGTGTGGGGACGGTGCTTTGCTCAGTGGCACCTCAGTGGAACTTGGTGTGTCGGGATTCGAACCGGCAACCTTTTGATAACGTGGCCACCACTGCCCCATAAAGAGGTGTCCCCACCGGGACTGTCCATCAGGCCTGTCTCCGCTGGCACTGGGATGAGTGGGTGGTGGAGGTTTCTGGGTTGGTCAGCTGGTTGGATTTGTTTTTATTCTATGTGGTGCTTTTTCTTTTTATTTATTGTTCTTAACTTATTCACGGTGTTATTATTATTATTCAAGTGCTTTATAAATGAAGTTAGATTGGATTGGATCGGATGGTTCTGGCCACGCCCCTCAGTGCCTCATTAACGCCTCGGCTGGTATCCGTACCTCCTCCCTGAGGAAAACGTCTGTCACAGTACCACAGACGCAGTAATCCGTCTTGGCACGGGGAACCGCGCCCGATCAGTAGATGTAATCTCTGACGTCTCTCTACTTGTGGCTCGGTGGCTCCTGCCGACCTGTGGAGGACTAGAGGGACGGAGGGACGTTTTTATCCCTGTCCTGCAGCCGCTGCTGTCGTGGTGTGAGGAGGAACCAGGCGTTCATCAATTTTAACCTTTTAATATGAATCAAAAATGGACCATAAGGACTGCTTTGCCCCCCCCAAGTCTCCCGGCTGGTGAGCGTCTCTGCGTTGGATCTGATAAGTGGGCGGAGCTCCTCGGGTCCACGGTTATCAGCGTAATTCATGCCTGGCTGTGTTTTATCATCCAGCAGCAGAACCTCAGTGCAGAGAACATCTGAATAATGAGACGCGGCGTCTCTACTGTCCTGTCTGACACAGCACGGCACCCAGTGCTCACAGTGACACATGTCCTCTGTATTTAACCATCACCCTTGGTGAGCAGTGGGCACCGTGACAGGCGCCTGGGGAGCAGCATGTGGGGACGGGACCTTCATCAAGGGGACCTCAGTGGCACCTTGGCGGATCAGGATTTGAACCGGCAACCTTCCAATTACAGGGCAGCTTCCTTAACCGCTAGGCCACCGCTGCCCCACCCTCTTGGTGCTGTTTAATTTCATCTAGTTTAGTGGTCATCTGATATTCTGTCTTTCTCTGTTCCACTCAGCCCGCTTCAGAGCTGCACAGCTGGGTAAGACCCACCCACCAACACGCCTTTACGCCTTTTCTTCTCTTTGTCCTTTAGTTCTATGCTTTTTTAGAAATGTTCCACCTACCAGCCTCCATCTTTCCACCATCAGCAGTTTAATCTTCGAATACGTGACTTTATTCACAGTGCGACCAGTCCCACTGGGCAGAGCAGGCTTCACATGGAGACATCTTCATTTTATAATTTTCATATATATCATCTCACATAATCTCATATTAACCTTGCACATAATCTCTGCCACGTCCTGGAAAGAGGGAGGGAAATGCTACGAATGGAGTTCCGTAATTACAGGCTCCTCCTACAACAAGGAAAACACGAACAAGACAGAGAGCACGTCACATGACCACATGACACTCTCATACTAACATTATTACACATAATATCATAATAATCTTGCATAAACTCATTCACATAATCACACATAACTTCCTGTAAAGTCATGTTGCTGTAGAAACGGAGAGATTCGTAATTCACGTTTTCTCCCGCTTCATATTTCGTTCCATTGTGCTTCCTCACAGAGCCGGCAGCTAGAGAAGAAGGAGGTGGAGCTTAAGGCGCTGGACGCGTTTTACAGGGAGCAGCTGGTCCAGCTGGAGAAGAGGGTACGTACACGCGCACCCCCGCGGTCGGTGCGAATGTGGTGGAGGAGCGGAAATGAAGGAGAAGGTGGAGGTGATGTCTGTGGGCGCAGTGATTACAGGGTGCTGTTAAATGAGCAGATAATGATGTGATTAACTGTGAGAAGATGGTGTTTGGGCCTGAGTAACGTTGATTTAATTGACCCCACCCCCCCCAGGGCCAGGGACTGTGGGTCACACTGATCACCTTCCTCCTGTGTTTTATTGGAGGGTGTCCGGATAAAGGGGTCAGAGGTCAGATGTCTGCACGCTTTATAATTGAATGTGGACATCTTGCTGAGTGATGCCATGCCGCAGAAAGATGTCCTCCACCGGGGGACAGGCTTTATTCTGTACCACTTTGTGTTGGGTCCAGAGATGTGCTTGTTTGCAGGATGAAGTCTGCTGGTCAGGCCATGAGTGGAGCTGCAGAATGAAGCCGACTCCCCTGGTGGCATCTCTGGGCTCCTCCCTGTTTGTTTTGGCACAGGCCAGTGATTGGTTGCCTGGATTAACTGTCACCCGCCCCAGCCCCACCCCCAACACAGACAACACTGTGTGGCTGTGTGTGTTACAATGTTACCTCGTTAAAAGAAACCATGATATTCGACAAAAGGACCGTTTCCCAGAATGTGGTTGCCATGTTGGACCGGAGGAGCAGATGATCCGTCTGCTGGCACTCGGGCAGCAGTGACAGTCCCTCTAGTGTATTTTGGCTCAATCTTTCTGTCAGTGGGCGTCGGCCTGTCTACAATAGTCAGGTGTGACAGTGGCAGAGCCAAGAAAGCAGCCCTTATCCAAACGGAGAACATAATCTCCTCATGTCCACGGCCGCGGCGGCGGCTGTTTATGAGTGCGCGCCGTCTTCAGACTCTAATCCGACTAAAGCCCCTCCCTCCGCTGCGCACACACTTCTTCCTGTCAACAGCTGTACCACACTCCAGTCTGTGTGTGCGCGTGTGTGTGTGTGGAGAACATGCCTGCGCTGATACCAAGACCACTCCTGAACAGCGAATTGTTGATCCGAGTCTAAACCCCGTGTTACGGGTCCTGATCTGAGTCTGAACCCTGTGTTACGGGTCCTGATCTGAGTCTGAACCCTGTGTTACGGGTCCTGATCTGAGTCTGAACCCCGTGTTACGGGTCCTGATCTGAGTCTGAACCCTGTGTTACGGGTCCTGATCTGAGTCTGAACCCTGTGTTACGGGTCCTGATCCGAGCCTGAACCCGTGTCACGGGTCCTGATCCGAGCCTGAACCCCGTGTCACGGGTCCTGATCCGAGCCTGAACCCCGTGTCACGGGTCCTGATCCGAGCCTGAACCCCGTGTCACGGGTCCTGATCCGAGCCTGAACCCCGTGTCACGGGTCCTGATCCGAGTCTGAACCCCAGTTTCAATACAACTATAGTTCAGGACGTGCTGTAGTTTTGGTATCAGTGAGGTGTTTTGGTGTCTGTTCTGTTTATATAGCACATCTTGAGGACATCAGAAGGTCAGAAGAATAAAGGGATCGTGGTGTAACGCCAACAGGCATATGATGGAAAATAACACTCCACACTTCAGATGATGTTCCTCTGTCCTTGTTTTCCAGAACCTGGATCAGTTCCAGTCCAGTCAGGAGCAGTTCCATGCTGCCGCCGCCAGGTCTGAGGCTCAAGTGAAGTGAGTAGCACCCATGGTGTGGTGTGTGTTGGTTTCACATTGTAGTTCAGATGGCCCACATGTGGAATACTGTAATAAAACTACAGACCAGAATGAGGTAGAACGGACTTCTTGGTGAACTTAAACCAGACCAAATTTAAACCAGAAGTAACGTTTATTATCAGTATAAACTGAAGTGATTACTGGATAGTGGAGGTACACTATTTTTTTTTCATTATTCTGATATGATGGAGCCACTGCCTAGGGGCAGCGGTTAAGGAAGCGGCCCTTGTAATCAGAAGGTTGCCGGTTCAAATCCCGATCCGCCGAGGTGCCACTGAGCAAAGCACCGTCCCCACACACTGCTCCCCGGGCGCCTGTCATGGCTGCCCACTGCTCACCAAGGGTGATGGGTTAAATACAGAGGACAAATTTCACTGTGTGCACCGTGTGCTGTGCTGCTGTGTATCACAATGACAATCACGTCACTTTTTTTTGACCCCGCCTCTAATCTGATGCTTCATAGTGAACCAAATCTGGCTGCGGCCATGAGGGAAACACCAAACCCTCTTCTGCATGCTCACAGTGTGTAGAAGGCCTCTCATAGCTACAGGAGGAAGTGTGTGAGAACCCACACACCATGCTAGATACACAGTGTCCTTCTCCTCAGGGACCTCTGCTGATAATCTTGCCCGTGGTGGGTGACGAGAAGCCGTCAACATTCCCATCTGTCAGGCAGGAGATAACGGAGCTGCGTTCTCAGAATTTTTCCGTCCACCTCGTCCCGCCCCCGTCCGTCTGATCCTGAAATCCCTGAGTGTCCCGAGTTAAACGTTCCCTCCAGAGTCGCAGCCACCTGCTTTAATCCGGCCGTGTAAAGTGAAGGCGGTCCAGCCCCCTTCCTGCATCCGCTCTGCAGGAATCCCTGACGGGGGGGGGATTAGCACAATTCCGGAACGGTTGTCACTACATGTAGTCTACAGGAATGGACTAGGAAACATGAAGAATTGCAGGGGATTTGGATGAACTTGATGAAGCTTCGGCTCATTTTGGACTGATGTGGTGATCTTCTCATCCAGAACCTGCTGGTTTCTGACTACAACTGATAAAAAGGGTAAAGGGGTATTGTGTAGAGGGTCTTGTAGTGGGCAAATATTGTAAATATTAATTCATTATTCACCCAGAAAAACATACTGATGCAATCGAAAGGTTCACGAGCAAGAACATCCAGGAAAAAGAAACAGGAGCAAAAATATTTCTAGAATTACTGGCATCTAACGTCCACAAAAAGAACCTCACACCACTGGGGGTTCTTAGCCACTTCCACACAACCCCCGTCCCTTTTTAGCCTTTTAAAGGGATTTAACCCCAAAACATGACATTACAATCAGTTTACACTGAACCCATGCATTCATTTTCAATAATGAACCGACAAGTCGGACCGTGTGTGTGTGTGTGTGTGTGTGTGTGTGTGTGTGTGTGTGTGTGTGTCCTGGACCGGGAAGCACAGCGATCCGCAACATTAAAACGTTTCGAGGCGAAGGAACAGTTCTAACCACGGTGCGTAGTGGGTAAACATGTGAAATGCCCTCGTCCGCGTGAAGCTCCGTTTCTTCTTCAGCGTCTCGCAGGCCTGACGAGGGGGAAAGACGTGAAGATGAAATACGTCTTGTCTGCTCAGACTCAGAACAGCGACCAATTAAGGGCCTCCGCTGTTCTGTTCTCCGCTGTTCTGTTCTCCGCTGTTCTGTCTTGTTGGGGGGTTTTCCTGGGAAAAGTGGTCCTCATTAGAAGATGCTGCAGGGAGCAAGTGGAGACGTAAACCCAGAAACGAGTGTAAAAACGTACGGATGATCTGCCTGCGTTCTGGACTGGTGAGACGAGTAGAACGCTCGTTACTGTAGAGGAACGTGAAGCATGAAGAACTTTCTGACCCCTGGAGGCATTTCTAACAAGGCGGCCTGACAGGGAAGGCGGCGGTGGCGGCGGCGGTGGTTCCAGGGTCAGAGACAGGTAGGTGGAACCTTGAACCTCCAGCCGCTTGTCTGCTGTTAATTAGATCCGGCGTCTGCCGGGTTGACTGATGGAGAGAAGCTGTCAGGCCCTGGGCTCCTCGCGTGGAACACGGAGCGGGCGGGGTCACCTCCTGTTAGAACACGCACGACCACGTTGCTGCAGCCACGTTATTTCACTCTCTTCGGTTTCTCCTGATTTCGTGAAATCCACATATTTGATAAAATTGAGAATAAAAAACACCCGTTTAGTGTTTTACGAGGCCTGTGAAGACCTTGGATGGGATCTACAAAGCGGGAAAATTGCTAAATGTATCGCAAATTATGAGAAAACGCGCCAACACTGACCAGCAGTCATTTCGATCGCGAAAATCGCCCCAGAAACTGGTGCAATCCCATGGTGCCGTGGTGGTGCGGTGACCCTGGCTGTCCCCCATCTGCCCGTGTGAAGACCTGCGGTTGGTGTTGATGGACGTCCTCCTTTTCAGGCCTCGCAGCACGGCACCGGTGTGCAGCAGCCTGCAGGCTCGGATCCTCAGCTGCTACCGCGAGAACCGGGACCAGACGCTCCGCTGCTCCGAGCTGGCCCGGGAGTACCAGCAGTGCATCGACCAGGCCAAGAAGGTACCACTACCCTCCCCGTTCTGCTTCTTTTCTTCCCTCATTCCGCCATGTTCTCTTCACTCCTTTTTTTAAATGGGTCCGACTCTGATGTAACTGGTTGCCTGCATGCCACAGCCAATCAGAGAAGAGAGAGCTACTTTCCTCCCCTGATCATTGTATTGCATGCTGGGTGAAAATATCATTTTAACATCAGATCAGTGTCACATGGTCCAGATCCTGTTGTTCATATCTGAGTGTCCTCTACAGATGAATGATACTGTGATAATGTGATACTGATGTGATCATCACTGCCTGTTTCCTGTATTATTATACATTTATGTCTGCCTTGATTTTAATCTCATCGCGACCACGATAGTCCAGTCTAGTCTGCCGAATTCTTCCTGTTATTTCATCATTTCATTCACATCATCCTCATCACATCATCGGTACAGACCTGCTCTCTCTGGTGTACCGCCAGAGAAAGAGCAGTGGAGCTGACTGTCTTCATGCTCAGTAAAGTCCAGTGGGGGCGCTGTGGTCCCAGGTAGCAGAGTTGCTGCTGCTGGATGTTATTTTGCTTCTTAATTCCATTTTTAGAGAACAATTTAAACAGACATGAATATAAAAAAGGAAGAAATATGAGTTTAAATGGACCGACCGGGTCACTGCCGGTCTGGGGGCGGAGCTTCTCCTGCATCAGCCAGTGTCACGCCCCTCCTTCCATCCCAGCGCTGACCTTTAGCAGCTGCAGATTACTGTTGCGCAGGCTCCGCCCCCCTGCCCACCTCCCATCACTCAGAGCTGAAGCAGCGACCAGAAAGGTCAAAGGTGACACCTACTTTCTGGGCAGGGCCAAGTGGTGCGAGCCATGATGATGATGATGATGATGATGCTGCTGGTCATGTTTCATGTGTCTCTGTTTCAGAATCTGTTGGTGAACCACGGCTGAAGAGGAACCTCAGAACCAGTCTCACATTTTTACCTTCAGCACTACAAATATTTATTTTATATTTGCACTGATACCTTCAACATGTAATTAAATGATGATTATGATGATGAAGAATAAATGGACCAGGCTTGGAGCATAATTCACTTTTCAGACTTATCGCTGCCTGTAAAAAGAAACCAACGCAACTTGGTGTGATTTTATTCACCGCACCTTCTTCTATATCGCGTGTGTTACTGAGGATCATACATCGCCACCACCACCACCATCATCATCATCACCACCACTGTTCCGTGTGTGATTGACAGCTGCCAGCTGCCCCCTTGGGTGCCTGCCACCTTGCACCGACCATTTTTATTAGAGCTGGGACCTCATCAGTACACTGCTGACACACACACACACACACACACACACACACGGCATGTATTCCCAAACACCAGGCCGTGCAGCGCTGTGCCGCACACTCGCTTATTAGCTCTGTGCGGCGAGTAATTAAAGGGGCGGGGCTTGTGTCTGTTGCTATGCCTCTCCTCTGGCTGGAACACCAGGCTGCCATCTTCTCCCCGAGTGCAGGGAGGAGGGGTTTCTGTGGGTGGGTGGAGCCTGATTAATGGAGACTCCTCCTCCACGTCTAATGAGAAGATGACCGTGTGGAGAGCGGCATCTTGATAAAAAGACATGGCTGGAGAAGATGTTTCCACGGTAACCGCTGCATGAACAGAGCTTCGAGGCAGCAACTTGACATCCCTACATTCCGACGTGTCCAAGTTGATCCCACGTCATTCCCAGTTACTGCCGCAGCCCCTGGTGGTGTCCTCCGATTTCCATCACGCTCAGATTCCTGATCTGTTGGGAAGTGTGGACAGAAAAAATTCGGGGCCACATGATCTGCTGATGGATCTGATCCTCATGGGAAGAAGAGCAGATGGTGGCAGAGGAGCTACTCGGGTTTGAGGAACGTCCTGCTGTGTCTGGCGGTGGTCTATCAGCTCTCCTGTTGACACGGAGTTCACGGTTTAATCTGCCTGAGAAGATTTCACCAGGAGAGGCACAGTTCCCGGTGACAGAAAGCTGCTGACGAGGGCTTCAGGGTTCATCCCCCTGCTGATCCACCAACCAGGGTGTTGAGGTTCATGGGCGAATGTTGGGTTCTCTTACTGTGGTGTGAGTGTGACTGCTGATGACATTCTGATCATCTGGATTAAACTTTGTTCTGATATGGTTTCTTGTGTATTTGTGATTCTGGCTGCGGTGTCCGTGTCTATGGATCTTCTCATGATCTTCTCACCTGCCAGCCTCTCTGCTCATGGCCTGAGTTTTCATCTGTTCTCTAACTGGGTTGGACCAGTTAGAACGTGAAGAACCATGATTGTCACAATTTCTACAGGATGTACAGATATGATCTGTTTGAACACGAAGGAGCTAGAACATCAGTGTAGTCCTGTGTAGTCATATGATGGTGCTGAGAAGAGAAACTTCTAGAAAGTTCTGTAACATCTGCATCAGTGTGACGTGAGAATCGCTGACTGTGACTCTTTAAAGCTCGTTGTGGTACCTTCTCACTTGGTTATCCAGGCTGGTGGAGACCTCAGCCCCTGAGGTCCTGCTGTTCCTCTCACTGCTGCCAAAGTGAGGACTGAGTGGCCGGTGGTGGCTGGACATGTCTGTCCACCCTCCTGAAGACAGGACTGCTGAGATCCTCCTTACCCTGTAGGCCTGTAGATGCTTCTTCTGAAAATGCTCTTTTCTCTGAGTCTGTCCCGGTTCTCGCCGTCGGTTCTCCGGGTCTGACCTGCTTATTTCTATATGGTTCTCGCCGTAGTTTCTCTGGGTCCGTCCTGCTTATTTATATACGGTTCTCACCGTCGGTTCTCCGGGTCTGACCTGCTTATTTCTATATGGTTCTCGCCGTAGTTTCTCTGGGTCCGTCCTGCTTATTTCTATACGGTTCTCACCGTCGGTTCTCCGGGTCTGACCTGCTTATTTCTATACGGTTCTCACCGTCGGTTCTCCGGGTCTGACCTGCTTATTTCTATACGGTTCTCGTCGTCGGTTCTCCGGGTCAGTCCTGCTTATTTCTATACGGTTCTCGTCGTCGGTTCTCCGGGTCTGACCTGCTTATTTCTATACGGTTCTTGCCGTCGTTTCTCTGGGTCTTTTTTGCTTATTTATATATGGTTCTTGCCGTTGGTTCTCTGGGTCTGCTTATTTCTATACGGTTCTCACCGTTGGTTCTCTGGGTCTGTCCTGCTAATTTCTATATGGTTCTCGTCGTCGGTTCTCTGGGTCCGTCCTGCTTATTTCTATACGGTTCTCGCCGTCGTTTCTCTGGGTCTGTCCTGCTAATTTCTATACGGTTCTCGTCGTCGTTTCTCCGGGTCCGTCCTGCTTATTTCTATACGGTTCTCACCGTTGGTTCTCCGGGTCCGTCCTGCTAATTTCTATATGGTTCTCGTCGTCGGTTCTCCGGGTCCGTCCTGCTTATTTCTATACGGTTCTCGCCGTCGGTTCTCCGGGTCCGTCCTGCTTATTTATATACGGTTCTCGCCGTCGGTTCTCCGGGTCCGTCCTGCTTATTTATATACGGTTCTCGCCATCGGTTCTCCGGGTCCGTCCTGCTTATTTATATACGGTTCTCGCCGTCGGTTCTCCGGGTCCGTCCTGCTTATTTATATACGGTTCTCGCCATCGGTTCTCCGGGTCCGTCCTGCTTATTTATATACGGTTCTCGCCCTCGTTTCTCCGGGTCCGTCCTGCTTATTTATATACGGTTCTCGCCGTCGATTCTCCGGGTCCGTCCTGCTTATTTATATATGGTTCTCGCCGTTGATTCTCTGGGTCTGACCTGCTTATTTATATACGGTTTTCGCCGTCGGTTCTCCGGGTCCGTCCTGCTTATTTATATATGGTTCTCGCCGTCGTTTCTCCGGGTCCGTCCTGCTTATTTATATACGGTTCTCGCCGTCGTTTCTCTGGGTCCGTCCTGCTTATTTCTATACGGTTCTCACCGTCGGTTCTCCGGGTCAGACCTGTTTATTTTTATATGGTTCTTGCCGTCGGTTCTCCGGGTCTGACCTCCTTATTTCTATACGGTTCTTGCTGTCATTTCTCTGGGTCCTTTTTGCTTTTATTTATATACGGTTCTCACCGTTGGTTCTCTGGGTCTGTCTTGCTAGTTTCTATATGGTTCTCGTCGTCGGTTCTCCGGGTCAGACCTGCTTATTTCTATATGGTTCTCGTCGTCGTTTCTCTGGGTCCTTTTTGCTTATTTATATACGGTTCTCACCGTCGGTTCTCTGGGTCAGACCTGCTTATTTATATATGGTTCTCGCCGTCGTTTCTCTGGGTCCGTCCTGCTTATTTCTATACGGTTCTCACCGTTGGTTCTCCGGGTCCGTCCTGCTTATTTATATATGGTTCTCGCCGTCGGTTCTCCGGGTCTGACCTGCTTATTTATATACGGTTCTCGCCGTTGTTTCTCCGGGTCCGTCCTGCTTATTTCTATACAGTTCTCACCGTAAATAATTTCTATATGGTTCTCGTTGTCGGTTCTCCGGGTCCGTCCCGCTTATTTCTATATGGTTCTCGTCGTCGGTTCTCCGGGTCCGTCCTGCTTATTTCTATATGGTTCTCGTCGTCGGTTCTCCGGGTCCGTCCTGCTTATTTATATACGGTTCTCGTCCTCGGTTCTCCGGGTCTGACCTGCTTATTTCTATATGGTTCTCGCCGTAGTTTCTCTGGGTCCGTCCTGCTTATTTATATACGGTTCTCACCGTCGGTTCTCCGGGTCTGACCTGCTTATTTCTATATCGTTCTCGCCGTAGTTTCTCTGGGTCCGTCCTGCTTATTTCTATACGGTTCTCGGCGTCGGTTCTCCGGGTCTGACCTGCTTATTTCTATACGGTTCTCACCGTCGGTTCTCCGGGTCTGACCTGCTTATTTCTATACGGTTCTCGTCATCGGTTCTCCGGGTCCATCCTGCTTATTTCTATACGGTTCTCGTCGTCGGTTCTCCGGGTCTGACCTGCTTATTTCTATACGGTTCTTGCCGTCGTTTCTCTGTGTCCTTTTTGCTTATTTATATATGGTTCTTGCCGTTGGTTCTCTGGGTCTGCTTATTTCTATACGGTTCTCACCGTTGGTTCTCTGGGTCTGTCCTGCTAATTTCTATATGGTTCTCGTCGTCGGTTCTCTGGGTCCGTCCTGCTTATTTCTATACGGTTCTCGCCGTCGTTTCTCTGGATCTGTCCTGCTAATTTCTATACGGTTCTCGTCGTCGTTTCTCTGAGTCCGTCCTGCTTATTTCTATACGGTTCTCACCGTTGGTTCTCCGGGTCCGTCCCGCTTATTTCTATATGGTTCTCGTCGTCGGTTCTCTGGGTCCGTCCTGCTTATTTCTATACGGTTCTCGCCGTCGGTTCTCCGGGTCCGTCCTGCTTATTTATATACGGTTCTCGCCGTCGGTTCTCCGGGTCCGTCCTGCTTATTTATATACGGTTCTCGCCATCGGTTCTCCGGGTCCGTCCTGCTTATTTATATACGGTTCTCGCCGTCGGTTCTCCGGGTCCGTCCTGCTTATTTATATACGGTTCTCGCCGTCGGTTCTCCGGGTCCGTCCTGCTTATTTATATACGGTTCTCGCCCTCGTTTCTCCGGGTCCGTCCTGCTTATTTATATACGGTTCTCGCCGTCGATTCTCCGGGTCCGTCCTGCTTATTTATATATGGTTCTCGCCGTTGATTCTCTGGGTCTGACCTGCTTATTTATATACGGTTTTCGCCGTCGGTTCTCCGGGTCCGTCCTGCTTATTTATATATGGTTCTCGCCGTCGTTTCTCCGGGTCCGTCCTGCTTATTTATATACGGTTCTCGCCGTCGTTTCTCCAGGTCCGTCCTGCTTATTTCTATACGGTTCTCACCGTCGGTTCTCCGGGTCAGACCTGTTTATTTTTATATGGTTCTTGCCGTCGGTTCTCCGGGTCTGACCTCCTTATTTCTTTTTTTTTTTTTTTTAAACTTTGTTTATTAGAATTAGAGCATAGGCAATAGCAATATTCTCAGAAGGTTACAAAAGAAAACAGCTCAAACTCTCAAACTTAAACAACCAAACAGAAGAAAAAGGATAATAATAATATAAAAATATTATATATATATATATATATATATATATATATATACATACATATACACACACACACACACACACACACACACACACATATATATACACATTGATACATACATACACATTCAGATATACCCAAAAAAAAGAAAAAAAAGAAAAATAAAAAAGAGGGAAAAAAAAAAAAAAGAAAAAACACAAAACCCAAAAAAAAAAAAAAAGCAGCTTACAATCCACCCCCACCATCAACCTATACAAAAATAAATAAATAAGTAAATAAATTTAAAACCACTTCTGCAGAGCTCCACCGAGATGCGGACTGAATCACCCAGGACCAGAAGGGAAATTCTTATTCTTAACCAGATCAAGGAAAGGACCCCATATCTTTTTAAATGTCTTAAGGGAACCCCTAAGTGAAAGTCTTATCCTTTCCAGTTTAACAAAATAAAGAATATCTCGTATCCAGTGAATTTGGCTGGGAGGTTTCGAGGATTTCCAGTTTGTTGTAATGAGTCTTCTTGCCAGTAAGGTAGAGAAGGCCAGCATGTCCCTTTGATGAACAGACAATGAAGAAGGTGAGGAGAAAACCCCAAACAATGCCCCAAGCGGGTTGGGCTCTATTCTTTTCCCCACAAATTCTGACAACATGTCAAATATTTCAGTCCAGTACTGGTGTAAAGAAGGGCAAAGCCAGAACATATGAATAATATTGGCAGGGGACTGCTGACATCGGTCACACAAAGGACTGACGCCCTCATAGATTTGTGATAACCGCAGCTTAGTGTAATATGAACGGTGTAAGATTTTAAACTGTATGAGGCCAAGTCTAGCACAAATAGTTGATCCGTGAACTCGCAGCAAAACCTCCCCCCCAAATCTCATCAGGAATTTCCTGTCCCAAATCCTCTTCCCAGAGTGTCTTCAGAGGGGTTAGTGAATTAGTACATATATTAAAAATCTGATTGTAAGTATGAGAAACCGAACCTTTCAGAGATGGAGTTGGTTTAAGAAGGTCATCTAAAACAGAGTCTGGGGGTAGATTGGGAAATGTGGGAAAGGTATGATGAGCAAAGCTACGCACCTGCAAGTATCTAAAGAAATGATGCTGAGGAAGAGAATATTTCTGAAGCAGTTGTGAGAAAGAGGCAAAGACATTGTCTATGTATAGGTCTTTAAAAGAGTGAATGCCAGCTTTTGACCACATAGAGAACAGATCATCAACCAGAGATGGAGGGAACTGGTGATTTGCAGCCAGCGGGGCATAGGTGGAAGAAGTTTGTAACCCAAAGTACCGTTTAAACTGCACCCAAATTCTGAGAGTAGTTCTAACAATCCTATTTTTAGTATAAGGCAAAGTGGAAGACAGAATAGCAGAGTGCACTAAAGCTCTCAGAGATGTAGGTTTGACCGAATTTGCTTCTATTGCCAACCAATTGATTTGAGCATCTGATGGTTCGGACTGAAGCCAGTATTTGAGGATCCTAATATTAGATGCCCAGTAATAAAACCTAAAATGTGGTAAGGCTAACCCACCCAGTTTTCTTGGTCTTTGTAAGTATTGTTTGCGTAGTCTTGGAACTTTCTTGTTCCAGATAAACTCAGAGATCACAGAGTCAACTTTCTGAAAAAATGACTGAGGCAGAAATATTGGTATGCATTGAAATAGGTAAGAAAAACGTGGTAAAATATTCATTTTCACCGTATTAACACGTGCAGTCAGGGACAGATTGAGAATGGACCACCGTTCACAATCCTCTCGAACCTTAGATAGCAAGGAAACAAAATTAGCCTTTAAAAGATCTTCAAATTTAGATGTGACAGAGACACCAAGATATGTAAAATGATGGGCAATTTTAAAGGGTAAGCTATAAAGAGGGTAATTCCTAGCAGCAGTACTAATGGGAAATAATTCACTTTTATTCAAATTTAATTTATAACCAGAAATCTCAGAGAATGATTGAAGAATAGTAAGAGCAGCAGGGATTGAAACTGGTAAATTAGAGATATATAACAAGAGGTCATCTGCATAAAGGGACACTCTCACCTCCCGCCCATTCCTAACAATTCCAGTAATCTGAGTGTTAGACCTAAGTGCAATTGAAAGAGGTTCAACTGCAAGCGCAAATAATAAAGGGCTTAAGGGGCAACCCTGTCTAGTCGAACGATAGAGGGGGAAATATTCAGATTGAGTATTATTTGTTCTAACAGATGCTTGCGGTGAGGAGTAAAGTATCTTAATCCATGAAATGAAGTTTGTTTTAAAGCCAAACCTTCCCAGTGTATGAAAAAGATAGGGCCATTCCACTCTATCAAAAGCCTTTTCAGCATCGAGTGATATGAGGACCTCCTGAGCTGAGGGATCCGGAGTGTTATAAATTATATTAAACAGACATCTAAGGTTAGAGAAAGAGTGTCTGTTTCGGATAAATCCTGTTTGGTCTGCAGAGATGATGCTTGGGAGGGTAGATTCCAGTCTTACAGCCAACAATTTTGATAAAAGTTTAAAATCTGCATTCAACAAGCTGATTGGGCGGTAGGATGAGCAGCACAAAGGATCTTTGCCCTTTTTTAAAAGCAGTGAGATGGTGGCTTGTGAAAGGGTTTGAGGAAGGCAGCCAGAGTCAAACGATTCATTATACATGTCTAGCAATAATGGAGCCAGTTTATCCCAGAACTTTCTATAGAATTCACAAGGAAATCCATCAGGTCCGGGACATTTTCCAGTTTGCTGAGACATCAGTGCCGATCTAAGTTCTGCGATGGTGATTGGCTTCTCTAAATCCTCAGCAATGGATGTGTCTATGGAGGGAATATGCAGTTTGTCAAAAAAATGATCAAACTCAGCAGAAGAAGATGTAAGATCAGAGGAGTAAAGAGACACATAGAATTCCTTAAAGGCTTTGTTAATTTCCAGGGGATCAGAGGTTTTGCCCGAGACTGTTTGGATCTGTAGTATTTGACGGGAAGCTGCTGTCCGACGTATCTGGTGTGCCAATAACTTGCTGGCCTTGTCTCCATGTTCATAATAGTTAGCTCTGGATTGAAGTATCATTTCTGTAGCTTGATGTGTCATAAGAGTGTCATACTCTGCTTGCACAGAGAGACGCTCCTTGTATAAGTCTGGGGATTGATTAATGGCGTATTCATTGTCTAAATGAAAAATATGCTGCAACAACTCAGTCTCTTTTCGCTTTCTAAGTTTTTTCTCATAGCCTAAGTAAGAGATAATCTCCCCCCTTATATAAGCCTTCAGGGTTTCCCACAACAAAGACGCTGATATATCAGGGGTTTTATTGAAGCTAATAAATAAGTCAATCTGTTGTGAAATGAACTTATTAAACTCTTCATTCAAAAGAAGTCGAGTATTAAGCCGCCATGGTGCTCTAGTGTGATTAAATTTCTTGAAAAATATATTAATTGAGATTGATGCATGGTCTGATAAGGCAATGGCATCATATTTACAATCTGATGTGGATGAAAGTAATCTATTATCCACCAAAAAAAGATCAATGCGAGTGAAGGTATGGTGAACTTGAGAAAAAAAGGAGTATTCACGTTTAGTAGGATTGAAGAAACGCCAGGCATCAGAAACTGCATATTCTTTCATAAAAGATAAAATAGCCTTAGCCGACCTAGAAGGAGCACAAACTGTAGAAGAAGAGCGGTCCAAGTGGGGATTAAGCCAGCAATTGAAGTCACCCCCTAATATTAGATAATGTGTAGACAAATCAGGAATCAATGAAAAGAGACGTTTGAAGAAACCCTCATCGTCATAATTGGGGGCATATATATTAATTAGAGCCACTGAAGTATTATGAATTTGGCCCGTAACAATTACGAATCTCCCATTAGGGTCAGATACTACACTTGTATGTACAAAAGGGACAGATTTATGCAGTAGTATGGCTACTCCTCTTGCTTTCCCTGAGAATGAAGAGTGGTAGGTTTGATTGATCCAGCCCTTCTTAAGTCTGACATGGTCTGAGGGTTTGAGATGTGTTTCTTGTAAGAATATTACATGGGCACCTGCGTGATGAAGATAATGAAAGATCTTACTACGTTTTATAGGATTGTTGAGCCCCCTACAGTTGAGACTAGCAAATAAAATGTTGCCCCCACCTGGGATCGATACAGAATTAGCCCTGGTCATAACTTAGAGTAAAAGAGGAATGTTGTCTCAAAGTGGAACTCCGCAATAAAGTGGGAAGTGAAGTAAGCTGAATGTAAAATAAAATTAATAAAACAAAAAGGAAAAATAAATAACTGAAATAAAAAACCAAGACCCCACCCCACCCAACCTAGCAGAAGCCTCTCCCAAAACTGGAGGCGCGCCACCCACCCCATAACACACCATCTTCTTGGCACGTCCGTGGATGGTGCAAGTAACCTACTGCCCATCACTACAAGACGTTCCTAATGAAGAGTGACAAATTGGAAATCCAATAACCGTGCACAAAAATAACTAAATTAAAGTTAACCCTTAGTAACAAATTGCACTAACCCTAAGTAGGAAAAACAGGATTAGTAAGTGAAACATAAACCTACAACTTGAAAACACCGGCAATATTAATTTGCATTCACAATACCTAAAGGAAGGCACAGTATATCTTAAAAAAGAAGAGAATAAAATAACTACACACACACAATCTAAATTTCGATATTTCTAAAGGTAGCACCAAGAAAGAAAGATCGACATCATAGCTCTATTAGAGTACATAATCAGATCTTCTTAAAAGAATATAAAGCTCACCTTGTGAGAAAGTTTTAGAACAACACCGGGAACATGAATTCCGCGATGTTACCAGCAACAATGGCACGTTAGCTAATTAGCTAGCTAGAGGGAATCTGGAGCCACCACCTTTTTCACTTTCTTCTCAATAAAGTCCAGCGCCAAAGCGGGATCCTCGAACCTGTGGGTCTGACCGTTGGCCAGTGTAATGCGCAGTGTGGCCGGATAGAGAAGTCCAAACTTAATGTTCGGGCAGCAGTGGAGCTCCTTCTTCACGTTAGCGAATGTCGCTCTTTTCTTCGCCACCGCCGCTGTGAAGTCCGGGAAAATAGAAATCTTCTTACCCATGTGGAGAAGAGGAGACATTTCTCCGGCTCTTCGTAGAATCTCGTTCCGAACCTGGAACAGGTTAACTCTAATAATAAGTGGACGCGGAGGTTCGCCATCTTTGGACCTGGGACGTAAGGTACGGTGAGCACGATCCAGTACAGGTTTCTCATCAAGACCGAGTAGGTCCTGCAGGAACTGCGCCACAAACTCAGTTGGTCGTGGGCCCTCCAGACCCTCGGGAAGTCCCACCAAGCGGATATTATTTAATCTGGAGCGACTTTCCAGGTCTTCACATTTCCTGGACAGGTAATCTACCTGTGCTGTTAGCGTGCTAACGCTAGCCTGCAGCTCGGTTAGCTTACCATCGTGATCGTTCGCCGAACGTTCGAGATTCGCGATTGTCTCTCCTTGTGCAGCTAACCTGCCATCAAAAACTTCCAGAGCCACCGTTATCTCCCTTCGGACAGTTTCCGAAATAATAGAGTCAAATTTGTCAAGGATGTCGGTTCGCATCTCGTCCATCATTCGTCTCATACCCAGCAATAAACTTTCGTTAGTGTCCGACTGTGAAGTAGCTTCCAGCTCAGGAGAAGACCGATGTTTACTGCGGCCTGACTTAGATTGCTCGGTTTTTCCGCGGTTAGCCATTGTGCCATACACTAAAAATTAAAATAATAGGCGAGCAGCTTTGGCACAAAAGTTTGGTTCGAAAAAGAGGGTAAATCAAGTGCACTTAAAAAGTAAAAATTATATAAAAAGTCACCCTTCTGAGGAGCCACTGGAAAACACGTCTACATCCCCCTGTCTCCGCAGCGCCCCCCCTGACCTCCTTATTTCTATACGGTTCTTGCTGTCGTTTCTCTGGGTCCTTTTTGCTTTTATTTATATACGGTTCTCACCGTTGGTTCTCTGGGTCTGTCTTGCTAGTTTCTATATGGTTCTCGTCGTCGGTTCTCCGGGTCAGACCTGCTTATTTCTATATGGTTCTCGTCGTCGTTTCTCTGGGTCCTTTTTGCTCATTTATATACGGTTCTCACCGTCAGTTCTCCGGTTCAGACCTGCTTATTTATATATGGTTCTCGCCGTCGTTTCTCCAGGTCCGTCCTGCTTATTTCTATACGGTTCTCACCGTTGGTTCTCCGGGTCCGTCCTGCTTATTTATATATGGTTCTCGCCGTCGGTTCTCCGGGTCTGACCTGCTTATTTATATACGGTTCTCGCCGTTGTTTCTCCGGGTCCGTCCTGCTTATTTCTATACAGTTCTCACCGTAAATAATTTCTATATGGTTCTCGTTGTCGGTTCTCCGGGTCCGTCCCGCTTATTTCTATATGGTTCTCGTCGTCGGTTCTCCGGGTCCGTCCTGCTTATTTCTATATGGTTCTCGTCGTCGGTTCTCCGGGTCCGTCCTGCTTATTTCTATATGGTTCTCGTCGTCGGTTCTCCGGTTCAGACCTGCTTATTTATATATGGTTCTCGCCGTCGTTTCTCCAGGTCCGTCCTGCTTATTTCTATACGGTTCTCACCGTTGGTTCTCCGGGTCCGTCCTGCTTATTTATATATGGTTCTCGCCGTCGGTTCTCCGGGTCTGACCTGCTTATTTATATACGGTTCTCGCCGTTGTTTCTCCGGGTCCGTCCTGCTTATTTCTATACAGTTCTCACCGTAAATAATTTCTATATGGTTCTCGTTGTCGGTTCTCCGGGTCCGTCCCGCTTCTTTCTATATGGTTCTCGTCGTCGGTTCTCCGGGTCCGTCCTGCTTATTTCTATATGGTTCTCGTCGTCGGTTCTCCGGGTCCGTCCTGCTTATTTATATACGGTTCTCGTCCTCGGTTCTCCGGGTCTGACCTGCTTTGGTTGTATTTTCCTGCTGAAATGGTGACACATGGAGGCTCTAAAAGCAGCTAAATGCGCCGCTGTTGACTCGCAGGTCACTGCAGCTCCTCTGCATTCGGTGGCGGCGGGTCATCAGATGTCCCCGAAGGCCCCGCCGATCGTTAATGGCCGTGACTGTGTCGCATCTGCATCATTTCCATGACAATCACAGGACCAGCCGAGCGCTAATGGAGGTGGGAGGGCGCGGCGTGGGGCGCGGCGTGGCACGCGCTGTATTATTAAAACGGCCCCTGGTGGTACAGCCGGGGATTAGGGAAGGTCTGAGACCCTGCTGCCCCGCCCGCCGAACAGCAGGAGCGTCGTAATGATGCTGCTGTCTTCTGATCATCAGAATCGTATTAACATCACAAATACATGAAGAACAAAGACGCACGTCCAACATCCGAACGGAACGTGTGATTAGTGAAAAGTGTGACTCTGTCTCCGGCTCTGTTCCTGTCTCGCAGCGGTGATGAAAGGGCACCTGGTGAGCGTCTCGTCTCAATCATCTCTCGCTCGCGCTCTCTGATTCCTTTTTCATTTTGTCCCCTGGTGGGGGTCTGATTGTGGTGTATTTGGAACACTGATGTGTTCCTCCATGCTCCTTGTGTTCTGGAGGAAGGGCTCTGCGTTTTCTTGTCCTGTGACCTGTGGTTGGACGCCTCTACTGGACGTCCTGCTGGATATTGAAATAATCGCATAGTTTGCAACATGGAAACCCGTCATGTGGACCCGTGGGGCTGAGGGAGAAGCCACCTGAGAAGCAGCTTCACATACTGCGGTCAAGATGCTGGATTAGAGTTATGAAGGAACGGTTCCTTTATAGATTGTCTGAATAAGATGTTCTTCAGGATTTTGTTTCGTCCTGGATGTAACTGTGCCCTCCAGACTGGGCAGAAATTCATTCCTGTTCAACAACCAGGACAGAGATGTGGTTCTTGACCACATGAATACAGGACTAGAACCGGGTTTAGGCCCAGGTCACGGGTCACCTTGTTCTAGGCGGGGTCGTGGCTGTCCAAACTATATCAGGATGCTGGGAACAGGGCGTGGCGCTGGTCACCACAGGGCACACACACACACACACACACTTGCTATATCAGATATAATGCTATATGGTCGCCAGTCCACCTACGAGCCTCTGCTCCAGCTCGCTGGAGAGACTCCGCCCCCGGGGGCAGCTGACCCCACGCTGAACCCAGAGGGCGGCCCGTGGAACGTGACAGGTTCTCTGCCCCTGTGGTCGCCCACATGCACTCCTGCCAACTGAAAGCCGCCAGCTGCGTGACCAAACAAGCGCCGCCATTATTAGGCCCTTCAAAGCTCGGCCCCTGGAATCAGGATTGGCGTCTGTGGCTCTTTAGAACGCTGGAAATGAAGAGCGGCTGCGGGAATTACGAGTACGAGTAGAGAACATTTCACCCAGCAACTTCATTCTGTCCTCTTCCTCCTCGCAAGGAGTTCCGGGTGTTGATCTGATGATCTGGGGTGTTAGTAGCCTAGCGGGTAACACACTTGCCTATGAACCAGAAGACCCGGGTTCAAACCCCACTTACTACCATCGTGTCCCTGAGCAGGACACTTAACCCTGAGTGTCTCCAGGGAGACTGTCCCTGTAACTACTGATTGTAAGTCGCTCTGGATAAGGGCGTCTGATAAATGCCGTAAATGTAAATGTAAATGTAAATCTGATGAATGGAGTCCTGTTAGAAGGGTTGAGAAGATATCTCCTGGTTTCTGAATGGATTAGTTAGTTCTGGTCAGACTGCTGACTGTCTTTCGGTACTCGGTACTGTACCACGGTTCTACTGGAAGCTTATCTGAATGAATTTCTTTTAAATTGAGCTCCTCCCATAGTGGAACCTTCAGGAGGAGATTTAATATCTCCCCGTTTTCCCGTTCTCCACATGTTCTACTGAAGATGGGAACAGACCTGCTGCATCTGGGCTGGAACCTGATCTCATGAACATGCTTTATTTTCTATTCAGGAACATCTACTCATCGCCCATTTCTGAAGCTCCAGTCTACGTTATAAAGAGACGCCGAGTTCATCCAATTACAGAAATAATTAGCGCCGGGCGCCGTGGGGGCCGGATGAAAGGGAGGCGGGGCCTCACCTGGAGCTTCTCAAACTCAGATACGCCACAGTGTTTATTTTAACTCATTCTGGAGAAGCAAATGAAGATGATTCCAAGGGCAGAAGTTCATTTTCTTATGCGTGGTAATGATAATAAAACAATAAAACATTCTAATATATATTCAAATGTATCTGACCAGAAACACCACAGCAGACAAGACAGAAAGAAGAGAAGGAGCGGGTTCCTTCATAGAACCAGCAAAATGGGCTACAGTCTCATGAAAACAATGAAAATGATGTCAGTTCATTAATTAGACTGAATTAGATGATTTTCATCATGTCATTTCCTCCATGTCCTCATACTGAAGACCAGCACGCTGCATCATGGGCATTTTACTCCGTTACAGCATCACTTTACACGTAGATACCTGCTGCTGCTCTGACAGGTGACCTGAGACAGAAGAAGTCACAGGACAAGGCATTTCTCATCCAGGTGGAATGAGGGAAGGAACGTTCAAGATGACACCTCAAATTGGCCAGAGAGGAGTGACATCCTCCTCAGATCCTCCTCCTAAATCTAACGCTGGTTCTGATCTGTCCACAGGTCAACTGGATGTGGTTCTGAGCGACCTGCTCCTCCAGCAGGTCTTCTGGTGCTTTTTCATTTCTGGACTGAAAGGACGGGTTCACATGGACCAATCAGAAGCCAGCAGGATGAGCTTGATGAGCTTCTGTAATGTAAACAACATTTATTTCCATAGGGAGTATCTCGCCAAGGTCTTGCAGAGATTCTGCTCCAGCACATCCAAAACGTTCTCAAACGTTAAGATCCTCACTAAGACCTGTGGTGGCCAAGGCTCCCTGACAAACTGGAACCATCAGAGTTTAGTCCCAGTTCCCTTCATGTTGTATGTGTGGAGATGCTCATACCATCACAGGTGAACATGTTCTCACCAGACCTTTCAGGGATCACCAATCGTGATCATTTACCATTTTCTTTCCGTCCACATTTCTTCTATGAAGATGTTGGTTGTTTCAGTGATGAACCACAGGATTGATGGTTGATTATTAATCATCTTCATCGTCTTCATCCAGTATAGAGTACAGTAACCATCCAGCCTCTTACCAGGCAGTTTATCAAATGAGCATCAGCACTTTTAAATGTAAAATAAATGGAT
>NW_021630086.1:328861-351361 GCF_900700375.1 Denticeps clupeoides | reverse complement strand
ATCCCAGGACACCGGGCACAGGGCGGGGACGTACACACGCCTACGCTTACAGACAAGTTAAGGGTCTCCAGGTTGCATGGTGATACGTCTGAAACCTTCTTCTCAGGATGCTGTAGGTGCTTCGTCTCCTTCGTTGTCACCTTCTCGTTATTTCTCTCACTCTCCACACGTCAACGTGACCGTCACGTGGTTTGTAAATCGGGGGGCCGCAGGGACCTTTATCAGAAATGTTCATGCATTTCCAGACGAAGGAATTCCCACCAGGATCTCACAGTTGGAAGTTCTCTACTCCTTGTCCACCTGGCTGCGGGTCCCGGCTCCGCCCCTGGCGCTCTGTTGAACTATTTAACTGCGCTCGTGATTGATTTTAGTCAGCAGAGTAAAAATAAACTCCTTTACTTCCTGCGTATCAGCACATCGCCGTCCCAGATAAGTCAGGGCCACGCCTCTTTCTTATTTCACAACGTTTCGGGTCAAACTCTGTTAAATGTAAATTTATAGTCTGCTTTTAGATCAAATGATTCATAATAAAGCATGACTCCCACTGAGAGTGGCCTGCTGGGACGGTGGATGGTCAGATGTCCCCTCGCTCGTTGCCGCTATGAGATAAATGTCAAGTCGGTACAATGGTGGCAGTGTTGAGACTGGACGGGGGACCGTCATATCTGCTGAGGCTCAGATGCAGGCTCTGGGTTCGGACCTGCTGGTTAGGGGTTGGACTCGTCTCCGTCCCCCCCTCTCTGTGAAATATTTACGGCACCCTCATTAAATGCTGTACAGGGGTCCCCCCCGGGCCCGATCGTGATTTATATCCAGACGGACGCATTATGACTTGTTGTTCTCGGTGTGGTTGGCACGGCTTTGGGCGATTTCGAGAAGAAAATGTTCCGGTCCTCTTCATGGTCTCATCGTGTCCTCATCTTCCTTCTGTTGCAGGGCTGGGAGCTTCATTACGGCAGAGGACGCCGATGTAGAGGACTACGGCTCGACAGGACACTCTCTGAACTGCCGTCACCCTTATCCCCGAGAGACCCCGGTTTCTGTCAATGGTCCCCACCATGTGGCCGGTGGTCACTGTCCCGCTTCCTAGAGGCCCCTTCCTTGTCCATGTGGCCCTCCTCCTCTTAGTTGGTGGAGGCCGTGCTGCCACTCCAGCTCCTTTTCGGACATTCGCCCCACTGGAGGGAGGCCTGACCCACCTGGTGGTCCACAACAAGACGGGCGAGGTGTATGTGGGCGCCATCAACTGGATCTTCAAGCTCTCCAGCAACCTGACCAAGCTGCGTAGCCATGTGACCGGCCCTGTGGTGGACAACGAGAAGTGCTACCCACCGCCCGGCGTCCAGTCCTGCCACCATGAGCTGGTGCAGACCAGCAATGTCAACAAGCTCCTGTTACTGGACTATGGACAGAACCGGCTCATTGCTTGTGGCAGCACCTCACAGGGCATCTGCCAGTTCCTGCGCCTGGACGACCTCTTCAAGCTGGGAGAACCACACCACCGCAAGGAGCACTACCTCTCCAGCGTGTCCGAGTCCGGCACCATGTCCGGCGTGGTCATCAGCGGCTATACGGGTGGTGGTGGGACCGGCAAGATGTTTGTGGGAACCCCCATTGAGGGTAAGTCTGAGTACTTCCCCACACTCTCCAGTCGCAAGCTGATGGCCAACGAGGAGAACGCCGACATGTTCAGCTTCGTCTACCAGGATGAGTTTGTCTCATCCCAGCTGAAGATCCCATCGGACACCCTCTCCAAGTTCCCCTCATTCGACATCTACTACATTTACAGCTTCAGCAGCGAGCAGTTCATCTACTACCTGACCCTGCAGCTGGACACACAGCTGACCTCACCCGATGCCAGCGGAGAGCAGTTCTTCACCTCCAAAATCGTCCGCCTCTGCGTGGACGACCCCAAGTTCTACTCGTATGTCGAGTTTCCAATCGGCTGCACAAGGGATGGTGTTGAGTACCGTCTGGTCCAGGATGCATTTCTGAGCAGACCAGGAGCCAGGCTGGCGCGCTCGTTGGGACTGTCCGAGCGGGACGAGGTGCTGTTCGTGATCTTTGCCCAGGGCCAGAAGAACCGCGCCAAACCGCCCAAGGAGTCGGTTCTGTGCCTGTTCACCTTGCGTAAGATCAAGCAGAAGATCAAGGAGCGAATACAGTCGTGCTACAGAGGAGAAGGAAAACTTTCTCTCCCCTGGCTCCTCAACAAGGAGCTGGCCTGCATCAACTCTGTAAGTCCTGCTTTTTCTCCTCTTCCTAGTGTGGTGATGGTGACTGTAGAACCAACGTGTGTTCAGATCCATCAAGGTCTCCATGGTATCGCCTGGTTTCTCCACCTTCAGCTCATCTTTTTCATTTTTGTGTGTGTGTGTCTTCTCATTGTTTGTGCTAAATAAACTAAACGTATTTTTAGGAAAATTACGTTTGGTCCCCGTTACGACTAAAACACGTAATTATCGATTAGGTGAAAATATTGTTTTTCTTTAGACGCACACCAGAGGACGTTTACTGCTCTGGGTTCTGCGTTCTCGATGCTGCTCTCCGCTCGAGGGACGTCAGTAGTCCAGCGATCTCCGGTCCCTCAGCAGACTGATTTATAGAGTCCGGCAGCATGTCCAGTCGCTAATCACCTTCCGCTGCTGCTGTCTGAGGAAAGGTCAGACCTGGTCCCCTGTGATGCCAGACAGCAGATCATGTTCTGTTTCACGCAGATGGTTCTGATGCCAGCACTGCTGGTCCAAGTGGACAAACTGCTGGCGTATGAATGATAATTACCATGACCATCATGATGTCTGGCCTGCAGAAATCTGCCCAGGTAATGATGGTGGCACGCTCGACTGAACTAGATGAAAGGATCATGCATAATTCAGCTCCACTCACCTGATGTTCTTCATCTGAACTCCTCAGCAACCAATTAATTGGCTGGATTTGGCCGCTCAGCCATAAATACGTTCACAGAAAAAGTCCAGTGTCCCGTCAGAGAGGCAGACAGACCAGCGGAGGGTTGCTGATGTCTCTGTTCTCCTGTGAAGATATGTAAATCAGGTGGACTACTTGATGATGCGTGTTGATCATCTGCTCCAGCATGCAGAAGATCAAAAATGTGACACAGGCCTCCTCCTGAAATGATCTCGTACTGTTTAAGACTGACTGGAGCTCCTCGGGGTTGTCCTTCAGTACGGGCTGCTGGAACAGGTCACCTTCCTTGCTAAAAGCTTTGTTTTGCTCCTGTAGAAAGGATGAAATAATGGATTAGCAACGCTAATGAGCTTTTCAAAATGTCCTGAGGAGACATGAAAGAGCAGAACAGGAACCGAAACTAAGCGGCAGCTTCACTGCCTCATCTGGTCTTCATCAAACAAGAGTTTCTTATCTGTACAGTCCAGTCGAGTGATTCTGAAAACGAAGAGGAAATTGTATTCATCACTGCTGATGGTGTCTGGTTATCTGCTGTCTGTCGCTTCTTCAGGGAACCATTGTCTGTATAATCTGATGTCAGAAGAAAGGATCTCCTGTCAACAGCAGTTTGGAGGAGGTCCACCAGCCTGACTCTTCTCATGACCATGCAGATCGGGGTTATCGGCATTTCTAACCCCACCTTTCCTCACTTGAGAACCAGCACTAGTTCCCCAGCAGAGGATCTTTTGGAGAATGCATTCTGTGATGTTTCTGAATCCTGCAGCCACGTTCTAGAACGGTTCTGTGCGCTGCGCTGTGGGAAACTCTTTCTCGGCCTGGGACGCGTTTAGGGGCCACGTTTGATGGACCTTCTCAGGCAGGATGTCAGATTCAAGCTGCAAATGAAGACACCACTTCATCATCCTACATCTGGGAGTGTTTAAGGAAGGCGGAGCCTCTGCGGCTGAGCGCCGGCTGTTACCAGGCGATGGTGTCTGAGGAACGTGAGTTCCGTTCCCTGCAGAGCAACACTTGTTTGGTTAAGGACGACGCCTCGGGGTACCGTGCTGCTGGTTTGGGTTCCAACAACACACACACACACACACAGAGCAGACACTCGAGTGAGACTGAGGACAACAACTGACCTACAACAGAGTTTCCTGGCCGAAATGCAGCTGTTTTCAGCTTCACTCCCCTGGACCCCAGTTCTTTAGAGTAGAATCAGTGTGTGTGTGTGTGTGTGTGTGTCTCAGTGGAGCTGAACTCTGATGAACCCTGTGAGGCCGAGACTTGTCCACCAGTAGCTGAATATTTAACAAGATACCGTGCAGAACATTTTTTGACCAGACCACACATTCTTTTGCGAGATAACTGGTGGCTCTCAATCAGGAACCACCTCCTGTGGAGAGTGAGGAGAACAGGGTTCTGGTGTCCTTTTTAACCAATCAGAATGTCTCTCCCCTCTACAGCCTCTGCAAATAGACGATAACTTCTGCGGTCAGGACTTTAACCAGCCGCTGGGTGGGACCACCACCATTGAGGGTCTCCCGGTCTTCATAGACAAGGACGAGGGGATGACCGCTGTGGCCGCCTACGATTACCGTGGAAACACGGTGGCCTTCGCTGGGACCCGTACCGGCAGGATCAAGAAGGTGAGTTCATGTTTTACTAAAAATATCATTACTGCCCTGCAGAGACACGCTGCTGTTGTCCCGGTGGGCGGGGTCTAGATGGGCGTGGTGTGATGAGATCACACACACCGCGTTTGGTTCTGTTCACGCCGTCTCATTGTGATTCTCTCGACTCCTCAGAGCTGCTGGAGGCCGAATTGATTCATTCATATGAATTTATAATCAGACATGGACATTTCATCCTCCGAGGACGGCTGGACACGTGCCGAAGCGTTTTGCTGCAGGCTGCATTTATAGTGTGTGTGTGTGTGTGTGTGTGTGATTCATACACCCTTCAATTCAACATGGTGCTCTCACTACTAAATGTATTATAAAGATAATTCCTGATAAAAGGGGTGTAATTGGTTCATTAATGATCAGTTTACCTGATATTGATTATTTATTGGATCTTATCAGTTTGATGTTCACAGTCTGATCTCATTGGTGAAAACAGTAACATTATAATAACAGTATAAAAACGTGTCTGATGCCGCCTGATTGACTTTGAATGTTCAACCAATAGAAACAGAGGATTGAAGTGGTGCTCAAACCAGGATGGAGGAGAGGTTGATTATGGCTTAATTATAAGTTCATTATAGAGATTTAAATCAACAGCGTGAGGAACATGTCGGGTGTGTATGTTGGACGTGGCCACATTAACCGGGACTTGTAGAAATATCATGGGATGCCTGTGGGATCATGAGGGTGGTGCTCAGTAATGCCGTTAACCACGCCCACTTTCTGAGCCAGTCACACGGAGCATTTGGTTTCATTAATTTATGTGATTAGATATTAGAGCACGAATGTTGAATATAAGTTTGGTTCGTTCCACTGATGTCCACTGATGGCACCATGAAGGGGGGAGATGTGATGGAGGGTGTGTGGTATAAAGCTGTCGATCATGTTGATGAATGAGATGTGAAGCTCCGGTCTCCTCTCTAATTTGGGCTGTTTATGATCAGACGTCACGCTCATATCTGCAATCCATCCACAGACGTGAGCTGGAGGACCAGGGGGCGCCAGATATGAGACTAATTAGCCCGTTAGCGCCACCACTCCTACTGTTACTCTAAATGTCACTTTAATTAAGACGTCTTGTCTAATTTCACCTCATTTGCTGATTGAATAACAATAAAGGGTAAAATTCACAGCCATTTTCTGTGTGTGTGTGAGAGTGTGTGTGTGTGAGTGTGAGGGATGTCTGCTGCTCGTTGTTATTGATGAATCGGTGATCTGATCAGACTCTCGGTTCTTGTTTCACGTCTGTGCTCTTGAAACCACACACTGCAGCCGTGTTAGATGTTCTCGGCTCCGCCGTGACTGATGACCACGTTCTCTCCAACAGGTGTGTGTGTGTGTGTGTGTGTGTGGGTGGGTGGGTGTTTGGGGGGGTTGAGGTGCTCCACGCTCCGATCTCAGGTGTGGCCTATTAGAGCAGCGCCCTTGAGAGGGACACTTAACTTGAATGGGTGAGGCGGAGTATATTACTGGTGGGACGTTGGGGACGTTGAGTGAGCCGATATGAAATGAGTGTGTGTGTGTGTGTGTGTGTGTGTGTGTGTGTGTGTTTAGTGACAGGACAGTAACTCTGTGTGTTCCACATTTTCTGCCTCATTTGGTTTTATGTGCTGACGAGGTTTCTGGGGTTCGATGCAGCAGCTGGAACATCTCAGTTCAGACATGACAACACCATCAGCTGCCTCCCTCCAACCTCCTCCACGGGCAGACGTCTACTCAGCTGTGCGTGTGTGGGTTCCGTCTTAATCGGTGGGAACTGCCCTCATAAATGTAGGATTTTCTGTAATGACGTGTTTGGACTGTGGAGGCCGGTGGTTCCAGACAGAACGTTCCGGGTCGTCCGTCTGTAGTGTGCAGCTATGCTCAGCCCGGGCAGGAGACTCACCTGGTGCCAGCGGCAGCTGGACAACCAATGTCCAACATCGAACATCTGTGTCCGTCCCTGACACCCACCTTCTGTTGGACAACTGCGTTGGCAGCGCTCTCATCCTGTTGTTGGGACGCGGTGTCTGCTGGAGGACAGGAGAGACAGCTGCTCTCTCACACCATCTGTCAGTCTGTCACACGGCCACAGCCGTCCCCTGCATCTCCTCCGACTGAACATCAGTCACATGCCTGTCACCTCTAGAACCGAGGCCTCCACCTGAAGAACAGTCTCTGGAGATCGTGTGGACATGGTCTTGTTAGATTTCCATCGCTGGAGTGGTGGAGTACCGTGACGTCTCCACTGACCTCAATAATCTGAACCATTTATATCCAGATGGACACATTTCTGACCTTTCATCATCTGCAGACCAGGACAGCCTTCTGGGTTCAGGCCACCACGGGGTGGCTGAACTTTTGCTGGGACGTGGTGTTGATGTGTCTGAAGGTCAGCAGGGTTCTCCTGATGTAGCTGTAGGACAGTCAGGAGGGGGCTGTGACCCGGTTTAGAACCTCCTTGTTCATCATTTTTTCAGGGTCTAGCTTGCGCCATGAATGCGAACTTCAGCAAACACAAACTTCCGGTCTGTAGTACCTCTCCTTTCCGTGTGATTCGTAAATTTGATTCGCATTAAACCCAATCATTTCCTTCCCTTCTTAGTTTGGGGCTCATAGCGCATGCGGATACGTGTAGATCTTTTTAAACCCGAGTACCGTGAACGAAAGTTCGTGGCTCAGATTACAGGAACGAGGTTCTCCCGTGTGCAGCATGAGAGTTGAGATGTGAGGGGCTGATGGGGACACCACTTCAGCACTCTGTGATTATCAAGGAGCATGGTGGTGTCGATTTCCACTGTGAATTTGACTCACCACATCAAAAGATGCAGCCTGGAGAACATCTTAACATGCATTCTGACTGAACGTTCTGCTGTAGATCTCTGGTGGAGAGAGGGACTGTAGGTACCATAATTCTCCCATCTGTTGGTTGTTGCCGTGCCAACTTCCACTGTGCCCAGAATGGCACCAGATTAGCGAGCATGATATGAAAGTGCCACTCCGAGGCCTTCAGCGGGCGGGGGGAGAACAGAACTCGGCTCCCTTTAGAACCAGCCTGGCTCTTCAAGGCTTTTGAGCCCATTGTGGGGGAACAATGCTCGGCGCGGAAAGGCGAGCGACTGGCGCGAATGTAATCTCTCCCACATGGAGCGTGCGGTTCCGCGGGCCGCGCCCCTCCCCGTAATTAAGCTCCGCGCTCTTGGCTGCGGTCCTAATGGGGCCCTTCAGTCCCTCTGGCTGCGTGGTGGAGCGCGTTTCCTCCTGGGCCACCCTGAGATGCCACCCAGCACCCATTTGCTTCAGTGATGGTGGAGGAGGAGAGAAGACCCCATCTTTTCTCCTCTTCTGCTCTGTCAGGGATATCTTCATGGCTCCAGGAGGCTCTGCCCCCAACAGGTCCATCCTTAGAACATTAATCAGAATCGAGCACGCCGACATTCAGAAGAAATGAATAGAGTAGAATTTTACCAGCTTTTCTTCTTGGCAGCATATTAATTAAGGACATAAAATAAAATAAAGAATTTCTAAATATACAGAATAATCTGCAGATAAAGTTGATGTACAACATTTAATTCGTATTTAGCCCATAACCACATACAGTACGTCTCAGTGGGCTTCCACGGGCCCTACAGTCGAACCCCGACACCAGACCCTGCTGCTCACCGGGGAGCAGAGGGAGGGGACAGTAGGCGTTATGCAGTTTATACAGGATAAAAACGGTGAAGTGCCGTACTCTTCAGCATGAAAACGGTTAAAATGGCTTCGTAATTGTGCTTCTCCTCAGTCATCATCCTCCATGCTGGCCTGGAACTCTGGGGTTAATCCAGCAGATTAGAGGAGATTTTCGGCACTCAGATGAACGCCTTTAATAGTTTTCGTATGTGATTCACTTGAAACGCTGGATTAACAAAAACCAAATGCTGAGCTGAAGTCACGCAGAAGGTTAATTGTTCTTCTGTCTCGTGATGCAACACTGCTTGGGTGGAGCTTCACATATCATCATATAAAGGAAATATGAAAATATAAATATTGCCTTCGTTCAGCGCTATAATTTGCTTTGATCCAGATTCTCTCTCTTCTGCTTCATTAGGAGGTGATAATTGATTTGGCTCGTCTGACCGTCCTGCTGTGACCTCCTCCCAGGGAAACGTTTCTGGTTCTTTCTGCTAGAACCTTCCTGACTGTATCTGACATGAACTTTAACCTCATTATTAAATTTAAAAAAAAAAGTTAGTCAAAGGAACAAGGTGAGGAGGGACTCCAGCCTCCCCGTCCCCTGGACCATCTGCTGGAGCTGGACTCTCCACGGGCGTGGCCAGAGGGTCCTGGCTCGCATCTCGTCTACAGCCGCCATGCGCAGGCGGGAAACAGAGACGTGCCGTTCCCCACGGAAACAGACCGCTTTTCCTGGGGGGGGTTCCACGGGTCGTCTCTACGGGCGTGGCCCACCTTTCACCCTGGGGCGCCTGGCCCTGGACCCAAAGGCCTGTTCTCCGCTGGCTTCTAATTGAGCCTGGAAAAAGGCCTGGCGAGGACTTGCTGTGTTCTCACCGGTTCTCAGCGGCAGTACAGCCATCAAAATGTGTGTTCTACATCCAGTGTTCTAAAGGGTTCTAAAGTAGTATTAAAATGTGTGTTTTACATCCGGAGTTCTAAAGGAGTAAAGGAATAAAAATGTGTGCTCTACATCCAGCGTTCTAAAGGAGTATAAAAATGTGTGTTCTACATCCGGCGTTCTAATGTAGTATAAAATGTGTGTTTTACATCCGGCGTTCTAATGTAGTATAAAAATGTGTGTTCTACATCCAGCGTTCTAAAGGAGTATAAAAATGTGTGTTCTACATCCGGCGTTCTAATGTAGTATAAAATGTGTGTTTTACATCCGGCGTTCTAATGTAGTATAAAAATGTGTCTTCTACATCCAGCGTTCTAAAGGAGCGTAAAAATGTGTGTTCTACATCCAGCATTCTAAAGGAGAATAAAAAGGTGAATTCTACATCCAGCATTCTATAAGGTTCTAAAGGAGTATAAAAATGTGTGTGCTACAGCCAGTGTTCTAAAGGAGTATAAAAATGTGTGTTCTACATCCAGTGTTCTAAAGGAGAATAAAAAGGTGGATTCTACATCCAGCATTCTATAAGGTTCTAAAGGAGTATAAAAATGTGTGTGCTACAGCCAGTGTTCTAAAGGAGTATAAAAATGTGTGTTCTACATCCAGTGTTCTAAAGGAGAATAAAAAGGTGGATTCTACATCCAGCATTCTATAAGGTTCTAAAGGAGTATAAATATGTGTGTGCTACAGCCAGTGTTCTAAAGGAGTATAAAAATGTGTGTTCTACATCCAGTGTTCTAAAGGAGAATAAAAAGGTGGATTCTACATCCAGCATTCTATAAGGTTCTAAAGGAGTATAAAAATGTGTGTGCTACATCCAGCGTTCTAAAGGAGTGTAAAAATGTGAGATTTTTCGCTGTGTTTGATGAATGACGTGTGAAGAGCGGTGGGTCAGAATCCTGAGTGTGTGGTGGAGGAGCTCACAACCACTTGTTGGGAGTGTGTGGAGCTCTGAAAGATCTCCATGGTGCCCTGACGCAGGTCCTGTGTTTAACCTCGTCATCCTGATGAGAGCGGTTAACGTTAGTGCTTCATGGTTAGCGGTAATGCTACATGGTTAATGGTTAACGTTAGTGCTTCATGGTTAGCGGTAATGCTACATGGTTAATGGTTAACGTTAGTGCTTCATGGTTAGCGTTAGTGTTACATGGTTAACGTTAGTGCTACATGGTTAACGTTAGTGCTACATGTTTGGCGTTAGTCCTTCATGGTTAACGTTAGTGCTACATGGTTGGCGTTAGTCCTTCATGGTTAACGTTAGTGCTACATGGTTAACGTTAGTGCTACATGGTTAGCTGTAGTGCTACATGGTTAATGTTAGTGCTACATGGTTGGCGTTAGTGCTACGTGGTTGGCGTTAGTGCTACATGGTTAACGTTAGTGCTACATGGTTGGCGTTAGTGCTTCATGGTTAACGTTAGTGCTACATGGTTAACGTTAGTGCTACATGGTTAACGTTAGTGCTACGTGGTTGGCGTTAGTGCTACGTGGTTGGCGTTAGTGCTACATGGTTAACGTTAGTGCTACATGGTTGGCGTTAGTGCTTCATGGTTAACGTTAGTGCTACATGGTTAACGTTAGTGCTACATGGTTAACGTTAGTGCTACATGGTTAGCTGTAGTGCTACATGGTTAGCTGTAGTGCTACATGGTTAATGTTAGTGCTACATGGTTGGCGTTAGTGCTTCATGGTTAACGTTAGTGCTACATGGTTAACGTTAGTGCTACGTTGTTAACGTTAGTGCTACGTGGTTGGCGTTAGTGCTACATGGTTGGCGTTAGTGCTACATGGTTGGCGTTAGTGCTTCATGGTTAACGTTAGTGCTACATGGTTAACGTTAGTGCTACGTGGTTGGCGTTAGTGCTACATGGTTGGCGTTAGTGCTCCATGGTTAACGTTAGTGCTACATGGTTAGCGGTAGTGCTTCATGGTTAACGTTCTTCAACTGATCTTCAACCTTCCCAAATTCTCCCATACCACCCCTCTGCTACGTTCCCTCCACTGGCTCCCAGTAGCTGCACACATCAGGTTCTAAATACTGATGCTGGCCTACAAAGCCAAACATGGAGCAGCACCATCCTACCTCACAGCCCTTATTACACCTCGCACTGCACCTGGTATACTCCGAGCCTCCAGTACTGCTCGCCTGGTCCCTCCATCTCTGAAGGTACGAGGAAGACGCTCATCTAGACTCTTCTCCGTCTTGGCCCCTCGGTGGTGGAATGAACTTCCCCTCGAGGTCAGAACAGCTCAGTCACTGAGCACCTTCAAACGACAGCTCAAGACCTTCCTCTTTAAAGAATATTTAGATTAAATTGTAATTTTCTTGTTGTCAAACTTTGTGTACAGAATCTACAACAGAGTGAATTAAATAGATGTATTCATAGTTGGGGTCCTAGTGAACCGGAATTGATTTCTTCATCGATGGTAACTTGAAAGCACGTTGTAAGTCGCTCTGGATAAGGGCGTCTGGTAAATGCCGTAAATGTAAATGTAAACGTTAGTGCTACATGGTTAGCGGTAGTGCTACATGGTTAGCGGTAGTGCTACATGGTTAGCGGTAGTGCTACATGGTTAGCGGTAGTGCTACATGGTTAATGTTAGTGCTACATGGTTGCCGTTAGTGCTACATGGTTAGCGTTAATGTTACATGGTTAGCGCTTCATATCTACCTGTTGTTTTCCGTTGGAATCAGCTGTCAGCTTGGAGCTGAGAATCTGAAACATCTAAATGAAGAAGTAAAGTGTGAACAGGGAGTTTGAAGAAGATCTTTGTTGTGGGAGGAATGGAGGACGTCCACTGTTACACACACACGATCAAACAAAGCAAACAAACAGTGCTTTTATTTCCAGTGAGCTAATGTACAATAAAACAGTGGATCAGCACAGCTAACCAACATCAGAACAGCCTAAAGGAAGGGGTGGTCCAGCGGGGATAACTCAAACATGCACAACACCAACAACAAAGGGTCTTTCACACAAAGCAACACCACACACGAATGAGATCCCCAACGGAGCTCCTTATAGATCTCAGAGGACCATGGGGACCTCCCAAAAGAGTAAGGGCCTAGCAGACCCTGGGGACCTCCAGAACACCATCTGAAGTCACTTTATATAGGTGGAGGTGACCAATAGGCAGATGGTAGGTGGAGCTGAAACTGACAATAGAACGTAAATTATATCATTTATCAGATTACGGATTGCTGCACAATAATTCAACTTGTATTCTGAAACGTGATTGTTCTGGATACATCATCTTCACATAATGCCACCATGCTCCTTCTCGCCTTAGATCAGGTTACTGAAGATCTCAAGTAGATAGAACACACACACACACACACTCAGAACTGTAGGAGGTTGTGTCTAAGTGTGATGTGGACCCGTTTTCCTCGTGTCCCTTCTTGGAGGGATCTCTGTGTTTCAGTTTGTCTGTGGGACTTTCAGATGAAAAGTCTCAGGTCCTCACTGGACCCTGAAATGGTTAATTGTGTGTGTGTGTCTGCAGTCTCTCTACAACAGAAGGCCCGAGGTTTTTATTCCCTAATCCCTGTCGGGGATCCACTCGGATTAGGCTAATCAGGATCAGGCCACTCCCACTTCCTGCAGTCCGTTGCTCCACCCCTTATCCTGAAACGCTCCCGTTTTGCGACGTTTCTCTTGTAATTATCGGTTGAAGTGTCGAATGGCGCTGACTGAGGGTGAACGGTGTTTTTGCGGGGTGGCCATCTTACCGCGGCGGCTCCATTTCCTGCAGCAGATTTTAATGAAATGAGGATTGACCTTGACGGGCGCAGAGGCGATGACTCCGTTATTTATATCAGGGCTGGGGAGGAAGGCCAGTTTTCCACTCGCTTGTGATCCCGCCGGCGGTGCCAGTGTGTGTGTGTGTGTGTGTGTGTGTGTGTGTGTGATGAGATAATGCTGCTTGCCCGTAATGGGCCTCGAAATGAGTCGCCCCCCGAGTGATGTCATCGGGCGCTTGTGTGTTGTGTAATGCCATTATTTGGAAGTGTCTCTGTACAGTAAGTGGGACCATGTGGACATTGGCGCTGCCGGATTGGATTAAAATGAGTGGGGGGCGTCCGCGTGTGTGTTTTAATGGGAATTAAAATGTGGAGATGCCTTGGCAGGACGCCGCTGGTCACCCCAGCCAAGACTGGCCCCCACGGGGGCTCTCGTGTCGGTCGGCCCTGCCGCGCCCCGCTTTGTGCTCTGAGTGCTCCACAGTACCGGGCCTTGGTGGTCGTGGTGGCTGGGAGGACCAGGTCCGCCGCTGATTCTTCTCGTGTCAGCCTTGTTGTTGTTGGTTTCTGAGATATCTGCGCTCTGATTGGCCGAGCTGAGTCGGGTGGTGGGTGTGAAGGGCAGCTGAGGGGGCAGAACTGCTTCCCTCTAATCAGGGCCGCCGCGTTTCTGCCACTCTGCGTTTTTTGCCCGTTGGCGGCCCAGTTTGGTCGCCTGTCTGTCTCCTGAGGCATGCTGGGAGATCCAGTCAGGCCTGACTTTCCCCTCTCAAACTGCTGATTACAATGACATGCAATTTGTGTCCTAACCTCTGGGGTCATCACACACACACACACACACACACACACACACACAGAGCACGATCAGTTCCCCACATTTCACACCGTGATGAAGGTTAAAATTGTGTGTTCAGTTCCTGACCCCCTGGACTGAAGACCCTCGTCTGATGGCACTTCTCCACGGTGACGCGTCCAGCCCCGTCACTTCCCTCTACAGCCTTCTGTGGACCTAATGAAATGGACAGAAGCTGTCGCTTCTCATTAGACTCTCCGTCTGTGTGTCGTCCTCCAGAAATAATTGAAAGACTCCAAGCAGGCGAGAAAAAAGGCGAATGTTTCTTTAATCTAATTTGGAGGAACACAATGGTCCAGGGACGATGTTAAATTCATAAAACTGGCTTAATGCAATGAAATTTAATGAGGTAATTTGTGCAGGGCTGGGTGGTGGAAGTGTCTTGTTGACACGCACACACACACACACACATACACACAGACACACTTTCTCTCGCACGCACAGTGGTCCAGTTGTGATTTAAGACCCCACAGATGGAGCCTCAGACACCTCTGGACGGTCAGGTTCTGACCACGGAACGGTGGATTGTCTCACGTTAGCCCGCTAGTTATCACAGTTGATTCATCATGAATAATTATCTGTAGTACGGAGGTCTTTCTTTCATGTGGTGATGATTTTATCATTATTTTGTTCGGTTTGCTGTAACTCATCTCTCAGGTCACCTCCACATCAGGTTGTTCCTGCTCAGACATGCTGACTCGGGTTCCTTGAGTGTAGAGAAAGCTGGACCCGATTAGATTATTGGAAACCAATGGGACGCTGTAATTGTATTATTCACCATCTCTCAGTGTTAATTACTCAGCAGGTCACTGTCCATCCCCACCACAGGAATTTCATTTCAGATAACGCCGCACAGAACCAGGCGTGATGCGATCAATCGCAGGTCACCGCACGATAAAGAGGAAATCCAGGCCGCTGGCCGCGGTCACACCGCACTTTATCACCGGAGCAACGCCGAGAAATCGGAAACTTCTGTAGTTCCACTCACAGGTCATTTTTTTAATGAGACTCATGGTGACGGCGAAGACACCTTTGAAGGCTGGGGGGTCGTTGAAGGTGAAAGGTCACAGAGAGAACACTGATGCTGGGCAGCATCTGAAAAGTTGTGAGTTAGCCTCCTTTGGCTTTATCTAGAACCCGGAGTCAACCATGCCTTCTAAGGGATACGGTTAACCAGGTTAAAATGATCCGACAGTCCTTCTGCTTTTCACATCTCTAAGGACATCGCTGTGAATAATTCAGGACGCTACAGGGCAGATTTAGGACCTGGTTTAGGGCAGATTTTGAGACTCATTTACGGACTAGTTTGGGATGGTATAGGGCAGGTTTGGGACAATATAAGGCAGGGACTGTTTTATGGACCTAATTAGGGGCAGTATAAGGCAGGTTTAGGACCGGTTTATGGACTAATTAGGGACAGTATAAGGCATTCAGGTTCGGGATTCATTTACAGACATAGTCAGGACAGGTTTAGGGCAAGGTTTAGGAATGGTTTGGATATGGGTTCTGGGCTAGTTTATGGTGAGTTTTCAGTTTCTGTTCTGGACTTTATAGATGGGGTTGTGGCAGCCTTGCTTACTTCTCTCTTCTACAGAACTTTTGTCTGTCTACAGAGCTATACATGGGTTGTTGGTCAGGAGTTAGTGGGCAACTGTCCACTAAAAATAATCCAGCACTGGCACCCAGCCTCCTGTCAGGTTTTGTGTAAAGAGGGAGTAGAGGTGATTTTTATTTCTGTATGGATATGATGCTCCAGATCCAGAGAACTCAGACCACCTGGAAGGCCAGTGGGCAGAATTATGGTCTCAGTCTGACACAAACATCTACCAAATTCTACAAATCCCTGTTCTTAGGAGCGATTTCACAGAGTCAGGTGTGTGGTATTAAAGCTGGAATTTTGGAATGTCTCCAGAAGGCCTGGATCTGCTGTGGCTGTACTTATTATTCAGAACATTTCCAGGATGGATGTGAATTTCCCCTGATCCTGGTTCATGACTGTTTGGTGGTCAGTGTGGATTTACAGCAGTGGGAGGAAATCATTCTGCTCAGATGAATGCCAGGGGGTCAGTGGGCACCAAACGTTCTGCTGGTGCTCCTTTCCACTGACAGGAAATACCAGGCTCGTCGCATGGACACCCGCTGTCCATCTTGTTGACTCTGCAGGTCTTCAGTGAAAAGCAAAGGGAGAATCTGTAGACGGTTTTGTGTTTACACACACAAATCTGATTTCACTGCTTGTTAAATGGTCATCTAATCTCTCATACTGCTGCTGGCGAATGATCTAAAGCACCATGTGGGCACGTCTACATTCTGAACGTTCGTCAATGTCTGGAATAACTCCTTTATTAACTTTTTTTATTCTAGTTAATAATGCTTTTTTTAATTTTAGTTATATCCCGGCAATATTTTCATTTTCATGGCAGCGTTACAAAACTCTGGAGTCTGGAACGTGAAGAGCCACATTCCTTTTTATTAAAACTTGGTGGTACGCTGCATAGGAACAGGAATGTTCTGTGTTTGTGAAGCAGGCTTCATATAAACCACAAACTGCTGGTGTGTGTGTGTGTGTGTGTGTGTGTGTGTGTGTGTGTGTTTACCCCACTGTCTGTATTGGTTGATACATCTGATACGTCTCCTCTCAGTTTCGGTGTAAAAACAGGAAACCGTGGTGACCTCTGCTTCATATTTATTGTGATCTTCGTGAACATTTCTTCTTGGCTGATGCTCCACGAGGGAGAGATGGTCTCAGTGTGGCTGATGGTCACGTCTGACAGCCGGTTGCCGTGGCGCCGCGGGCCTTTCCTCCTCATCACGACTGACTGCTGTAATGCCTTTAATGAGGACCTGTTGTGTTGCCGGAACGTTCTATGGAAATGAGATTGTAAACTGTGGCACATTCCATGTTCCTACGATGGCATCCACGTTCCATGCTGACGGTGGGTGGAGGTGGAAGGGGCATTGGTTTGGTGCCGAATGTGGAGATCTAGATTATCCCCACCCCTCCCCCCGCTGGGGTCGCCACTCTCACAAGCCGAGCATGAAGAGCCCATCTGTAGCTTCTTCCCAGGGATCATCTCTCCTCCAACTGCCGTGTGTGTGTTTGTCCGTCCTCTGCAGGTATCTGCTTGAGGCTTGAGGCTGGCTTTGCTCCGTGATTGGGTGAAAGGTCACAGTCTGGTGAATGTACCCCGGGGCTGTTTGTGATTTGTACCCCCTGGTTCTGGGCAGCTGGAACGGGTTCTTATTTGTTTTGTGTCCAGTTCAGCCTTTGCCCGAGGGTTTGTGGATCATCATAATGAAGGAGAAGATCCGTCGCTGTTCTCCACCTTGTTTCTGCTGCTCATGTGCAGTAGTAATTGTTTTCAGTTCTGGTGTGAAGAAAAAGAGGAGCTCAGCACTTCACTTCAGACCTGGCAGCTTCTCTGGTGCTGGGGGAGGGGAGAAGAGGACGGACGGAACGTTCTCTTTCTCACCCTGTTTCAGGTTATTCACCTCCTGAAGATTAATGGCGCTGCCTGAGGCCGGAACCTCCTGGGGCCTGTGTGTGTGTGGCCCCATCATGATGGAACCCGACTGGCATGACTCTGCCCACCAGACACGCTATGTAAAAACACACACACACACACACACACACACACACACAAACCACTGTGTTCCTCGTGGATTCTCTGGTCACATGACTTGTGTTTCTGACCGCTAGTCTATTTCTGTGTGTCATTAGTGTGCTGAAGTGCATTGTGGATGTCAGTAGGAGGTTCTGGTTTGAGGGATGGCAGGGTGGGTCGTGCTCCATTCTGTAATTGATGGGGTGGTCGCTCCATTTCTACTTTAATTGGGTCTCCTGTGGAACGTTGTTACATCTGGAACGTGGCGTTATTAGTAAGGCTCCAGCGGCGTACGCACACTCACACAGGTTCTTTGTTTCATCACTGTTTCCCAGGAGATGTACGTGGCATTACAGGGGAAGGGGGATTGCTGGACAGAAACGTGGAGCTCTCTGTCTGTCTGTCTGCCTGGCTGTCTTCCTATCTTCATGTCTGCCTGTGTTCCTGTCTTCATGTCTGTGTTCATACCTGCCTGTTTGTCTGTCTACCTGCCTGTCTGAATATCTGTCTGTCTGTCTACCTGCCTGTCTGAATATCTGCCTGTCTGTATATCTGTCTGTCTGTCTACCTGCCTGTCTGAATATCTGTCTGTCTGTGTACCTGCCTGTCTGAATATCTGCCTGTCTGTCTACCTGCCTGTCTGTCTACCTGCTTGTCTGTGTACCTGCCTGTCTGAATATCTGTCTGTCTGTCTACCTGTCTGTCTGTCTACCTGTCTGTCTGTCTACCTGCCTGTCTGAATATCTGCCTGTCTGTCTACCTGTCTGTCTGTCTACCTGCCTGTCTGTCTACCTGCCTGTCTGAATATCTGTCTGTCTGTCTACCTGCCTGTCTGTCTACCTGCCTGTCTGAATATCTGCCTGTCTGTCTACCTGCCTGTCTGAATATCTGCCTGTCTGTCTACCTGCCTGTCTGAATATCTGTCTGTCTACCTACCTGCCTGTCTGTCTACCTGCCTGTCTGCTGAGTAGGTTTCTGTCTGTCTGCAAGGTAAGAACGGTGATATCGGAACTTGTACGGAGAATGTTGGGCGCTGAAGTTGTGTAATTGTGCACAGCGGCTTTAAATGGCAATTTTAAGCTCCAGTGGTCATGTGATTAGAGCCGCAGTCCCACAGGATCTGTCAGATCACTTCCTGTGTGATGTTACACACACACACACACACACACACACACCATCCTGAGTCGATTGAAGGGCCCCGTAGTGACTGGTGTGGAGGAGCGTCTTCTTCTCACTGCAGACAGATAGGCAGATATTCAGACAGGCAGGTAGACAGACAGACAGGCAGATATTCAGACAGGCAGGTAGACAGACAGACAGCCAGAGTTTTTACACACGGTGACAAGACATTAAACCATCACCCTTAGTGAGCAGGATGATGGATTTGCAGATCTGTTGCGGGTCTCTTACCCCCTTTAATTGTAGTCAGAATCATCCTCCTACCACCAGCATCACCTCCTGCTGATGTTAATAAGAGAGTGTGTGCGTGTGTGTGTGTGTGTGTGTGTTTTCCTGCTTGTTGGGTGTTCAATGCTGATAAGTTTTTGGTCATAGAAACGGTGGTCTCACCGTCTCCTCCTGCAGAACAGCCCTGAATTAATAATCTCGCCGCCAGATAAGGCCAGTGGGCAACAACAGACTCGCAGTGTGTGTAAGTGTGTGTGTGTGTGTGTGTGTCCTGCTGGCATTTATTCCTCGTTCAGAAACCCTTCTCTTGTTGTCCTTCCCCCTTAGCCTTCACCCACCTTCTCTCATACTCAGATCTTGGGGATCTGGGATCTGGTGGCGCTGCTACACCAGAGTTGGCTTCACAGGGATTATTTTGACCAGAGCGTGGTTCTCCTTCAGGTCCTCCTCCAGGTGCTTCTTCTAATGACTCGTCTCTGCTGGGAGTCGCTCCACATCCTGTTTACAGCCCTTCAGACAAAGAGAGATGATACCAAACACAGTAACAGTCGTGTGAGAAGCCTTGATGAGGAATAAATCAATGTATTATACCAAATTATTGATTATTATTGCTAGCAGGATGTGTGGTTTGTTGGTGATTAAATGATGTCACTGAACTGTCTGTGTTCATGATGGTGGAGGAAGCACGATTTTGTATTCATCTTCATCAGAAGTGTGTGTGTGAGGAGGTGGGTGGAGTTATGGGGGTCAGCTCATGTGCTTGTGACCCTGGCAGGGGCGGGACGTTCACAGCTGCTTTTTTATCTCTTTCATTCACCCAGAAACTCCATCTTTTTATTCCAGAAGAGCCGGGGTCAGAAGATCTCCTGGGGGACTTGGCAGGGAGAAGACAGCGGTGGCGGCTCTCGCCGTCCCCCTCCGTCTCTTTAATTAGTGGCAGAATCTGCGCCTCGGCGGCACTCGCATATCAAAGGCGGAGTCTGGTGGCTGTTTTATTATTCACAGGGAGACCCAGTTATGTCAGGAGCGCGGCGTGTAGCTGGAGACTCGCTGAGGGCCTGAAAGATTAAAGAGGAGGAAGCTCCGCGGCCCGGCTGGTTTCTTCATCACAGGCGTGTTCCCCTGCGCTCACATACACACACAGATAACCACGCCCCCGACACGCCCCCGTCTCTCGCGCAACATTACAGGTCACAAAGCCAGGAAAGCAGGTCAGGGACCCCAACGTCCAGAATCTGGTGGCCCGACCGGGACTCCACCCACACCACTGTGTTAATGAAATTGGTTCCGGTCTCATCGGGAAAGTGCTCCTGGTTTGATTTAATTAACCAAATGTCTCTGTTGAGACGGGGGGTCTAGTAACGGGGGTCCGTCTGTCCACTTTCACTGACCTCGGCCGTACATTTAGAAAATAAAATCGTCCTGCTGATGCGAATGTCCTGATCTTCTCGTAATTGCTCCCGTTGAACCGTTTCTCTGTAGGACATTTGCTGCACTTTTTACGTTGTGCATAAATTGAGTGTTAAATGGTCGGTGCAACGAACAAAGCAAACAAAGAGATGTCCTGCGGGGGCGCAGAGAAAGTTGTTGTCCCCTGCCGGGACGGCGCCTCACCTCCCCTCGGTTCCCTTTAGACAGCAGAAGGGCGCGGGGGAGCCTCCGCCCTCCGGGCTCGGCGGGGAACGCTCTTTTCCTCACTTGGCAAGTGTTCCGGAAGGAACGGGGAGAGGATGCGACGTCCTGGTTCTTTTAGCAGCTCCGCGGTAATGAGGCGCGTCCTGCAGGGAGCCCAGGTCTCCTGTCACTTCATCATGCGAGTCCTTCAGGAGGGTCTACTGCACCTGAGGTGGTCAGTGTCCTCCAAGAGTCATCAGTCAATGTCGGGTTGCTCTTCAGGCCCTGAAATGCCAGGCTGCGCGGTCAGAAGGCCGATGGACCTGCGCTTGATATTATTGGTCAAGCACCATCTGTTTCCAGCTTGTTCTCAGTAAACTGCAGGTGGTGAAGACCACCGAGCATGGAGATGCGCCACTCTTAAACCTGCCAACAAACATTTTCCATCTTGTTGGTGTGTGTGTGTGTGTGTGTGTGTGAAATCAGGGATTCTCACCATGCCACACGAGATCATGTGACCCTGCTGTGTGTTTCAGATCCTGGTCAACTCTGTCCTCCAGCCCAGTCTGCTGTATGAGAATGTGGAGGTCAGTAAAGGGAACCCCATCCTGAGAGACTTGATCTTCAGCCCCAACCAGCAGTTCATCTACGTCCTCAATGAGAAGGAGGTAGGACACACACACACACACACACACACACACACACACACACACACACACAGGCCTGTATTATATCTGGAAGTGAGTGTGTCATGCCATTGCAGAACAAATGCTTCTAGAATCAGAAGACACGTGTTCTGGTCTAGAGTGTAGAGAACGTGGGTTCTACAGCAGGTTCTACTGGAGCTGCAGGAATTTGATGTCTGTTGGTGAGATGCACCTAACTGAGGTTTTGTGTGCTGGAGAACCAGGTGACAGATCGGAACATTTCCTTTATTTTTTTCATATCTTCTCATTTGATCTGATTGATCCAGAAGTTGAGACAGAGCCTGATGCTCTCGGTTCTCCTGGTGAGAGGTCTCTTTGTTGTCATGGACCCAGCTTTGAAAATTGAATGTTCCGTATGCTGAATCAGGGAGTCTGTGGTCTAGACACAGAGAACATCTGATCACCTCTCAGTGACCACTCAGGCACCAGGTAGCAGGGAATGAAGGAGTCTGTCGCAGCGACGACCAGTCGGCGTGATGATAGAACATCAGTGTACTTTCCCATCTGATGATTGGTTCTGTAGCGGAACTGATTGCAGTTCTGCTGGGTTCTGCTCCTCTCTACCTTCAGCACATTTTGTGTGTAAGTTTGTGTATTTCAGTAGGGATGTGTGTGTGTGTGTGTGTGTGTATGTGGATGCATCTGTTCTGCCTCACTCCACGTTCCGCCAGGTTCTGCTGTCGCTGCATTTATCTCCTCCTGGCCTGATGATATCCTCACCTTTGCTGATCATCATCCTCATAGTGTCTGAGTCTGTAACTGATACAGATGAGCTGCAAAAAATCAGAGAGGATGATGGGATATCTGTCTTAAACAGTTTGTCGAAGCAAATTTGTTTAGAACCATAATTTGTTCTGATATGATGAGGAGAGGGGAGTTGAGTCAGCACCATGACCCCTGACCCCGGTAACATTTATTAGGCTGCTTTCCTCTGGAATGGAGGTCAACAGCTTGAGCAACTCTATAAGAAACCCAATCATGCTGTTCACCTGGAGATAATAATAATCATATTTCACACTACAAGGATTGTATTTCTCAAACCAACTCCACTTACTTCTCTGAGATAAGACCTTGGTCTTCATGGTCAACACTGTTTACAGGCCCCTGGACTCTCTCGAGTGAGAAGATCCACAGGTCCACCAGCACTTGGGACAAACAACTCCCTCAGAATTCGACAGGCCCAAAAGTAACCCCAGCGCTGAGGAAAGAACTTCCATCCTGCCTCCCTCAATCGCAAATGACTACAATTCCATTCCTGTTATTGAAATGTATTATTACTATTATTATTGTGTGGCTGCAGAGTTGTGGGAGGAGCCTGGTGAACCTGGCGCGTCGGTTTGAAGGTCACGCTGTGGTGAGGAGCGCGGAGTAGAGGAAGTATCAACTGAC
>NW_021630086.1:318861-323861 GCF_900700375.1 Denticeps clupeoides | reverse complement strand
CACCGCGCGCAGCACGCCACCGCGCCACCCGCTCGCGCAGGGCCCCGAACTCCACCCTCTCCATCACGCCACCACCCTCTCGCAGGGACCCCGAACTCCACCGCCTCCAGACTCCACCTCTCCACCTCTCTCTCATACCCTAACGCCACCTCGCATCACTCACCTCCAGTCCACATTTCCCCCTAACTCCAACTCTCTCTCACTCCACCTCTCTCTCACTCCACCTCTCTCTCACTCCACCTCTCCATCTCTCTCTCATTTACCCCTAACTTCCCCCCTCTCTCACTCCACCTCTCCATCTCTCTCTCATTTACCCCTAACTCCACCTCTCTCCATCACTCCACCTCTCCATCTCTCTCTCATTTATGGTGCTACTCCATGTTTGGCTTTGTAGGCCAGCATCAGTATTTTGAACCTGATGGTGCAGCTACTTGGAGCCGGTGGAGGGAACGTAGAAGAGGGGCGGTGTGGAGAACTTGGGGAGGTTGAAGATCAGTCGTGCTGCTGCGTTTTGTATGAGTTGTAGAGGTCGGATGATACATAGAGGTAGACCAGGCACACGTACCGTTTTCACACTTGTGTGTAATTATCTTCTTCATTAAAAACTGTGAATATGTATATGTGAGCAGTGAGTGTGACTCTCCACATCTCAGCAGCTCTGGTGTAAACACACGGCAGCGTTACGTTCTCTTATCTCCTTGGTGCCGGAACACCTTTTCCAAACAGACCCCGGGTTTACATTTCAGTTTATTTATGATGTTAATTGGTCATGAGTTATCCCGCCTCAATCCAATTACACCCAGCGCTTTTATCTCAGGAGTCTCTCTACACACCCTCACTCGCTCCCTGCACAGAGGACATTACACGGATTAACAGGTTCTCTCTCCCCAGCACGGACGCACTTGGCACATATAGAGTTAGGTTGAAATCAGGGGGTTCATTGGTACTATTCAGAAACTAAACCCTCTTTTATCAAACCCCTTGTTACAGGTCCTGATCTGATCTTAAAACCTCTGTTATGGGTCCTGATCTGAGACTAAATTACCTTTAAATAACCCTATAATTTTTTTAAATGTAGCATTTAATTAGAACAAGAAATAACATTGTTTACAACAATGTCTTAAAACAACCCCCAAAAGAGAATTCCTTTTTTTGTAGATGTTCCTGTACATTTCATGTTCCCAACTCATGTTGATTAAGAAGAGTTATAACATGGAAAAAAGAGAATTGTTCTCTAATCGCTTGTTAATGGTCAGAACCCTTGATTGGGAAATGTGCCAGATGTAATGAGCTGCACTTGCAAATCAAATGTATATAAATCAAAGTTCTCCATGACAGCAGATAAACAGCGGAACACATTAAATCTGACCAGGCGGAAAATTGCTTGTGTAAGCGAACACACGCAGAAACAGGAGCGGGTGTGTGATGCTGCAGGGGGCGGGACCGACGTTGGCTGGCCAGGGACCGCCTTTTTGGGAGGCGGTCATTTGTAAATCGAACATGTGGGCGGTCCTGAGAGTTGCGCTCATTTTCATCACATGACTTTTACATTCAGGTTCCTCTTCGAGCCACATTCTGTAGAACCCTGCAGGGATAATGTTGTTCTTTAATGTCCTTAGCTGGAGGCTGAGGAACATCTCTGTGCCGTGGTTCTCTCGTCATGTTTATGTAGCTGTTAATTAGCTCCTCGCTGAGAAGAGTTCCGTCGCTCTGTTGATGTAGAGGAACACCGGGCGCAGCAGTCGAGAACCGTCTCTCGTTAATCGAGCCCAATACTTTCTTGTCTTTTGTCATCTGCTCATTTTTCGGTCCCGGTATCTCTGACCTAGTTTTGGCTGCTCCGCTGGGTTCCGTGTGTTGCTCACTGCCAGACGTGTTCTGTTGTTTCTCTCCCTCTGCCTCATTCCGCGTTATTATTCCGTGTTTAAAGCTGTAATCTCTCTCTCTCTCTCATCCCATGAGCAGATCCTCAGCTCTTCCACCTTGTTCTCCTCACGGCCTGTTAGGAGATCCTCTACTTTATTAACCGGCTGAATATCTCTGATGTTCCAGCTGGCTTTTATTGACTTTGAGGATATTGTAGCTTTTCATTAGCTGTTCCTCGCCGTGTTCCGCTGGGGAGGCCTGTAGAGAAGCGCCCGGAAAATTGCATCACACTCGATTTAATCAGTCGAGAGAGTGTGGCGGCGGATTAATAACCTAACTAACGCCTCCAGGCAATTAAAGCTGCCACGCCCACAGCCAGGATGACTGGGAGGGAGGGGCTTCAGTCCTCATTACATGTGATTGGACGCCGCTGGTGCAGAAATCTGGGCAGTGAACCAATAACTTTTTTTCGCTTTGTCAATCTCTCTTTATCTGAAACTAGATGTCAGGTGACATGGTTCTTCCTCTGCATCATGTGACTTCATCTTGACCCCTGCCACGTTTTCCTTGCTTTCCGGTCCACTATAGGATCCAGTTGAAGGTCTTGTTCATGGTTTTCAAAGCCTTAAATGGTCCCACCCTACATCTCCTGTCCTACAGGTCTCCCCCATCTGGGTGTTTGCGGTGCTGCTCTACTTGTGATATAAATGCCCCTCCCACTATGAGATTTAAACCAAGGCTCAGAACCCACCTGAGCTCCCAGGCCTTTTTAACACTTGTACCTATTTGATTTGATCATGTCCATTCTGATCAGCACTTTGGCGAGAACAAACTGTGTAAATACATTTTACTTCTGTGTGGATGTCTGTAATGTGTCAGCATGGTGATTACCTGGCCGGCCCAGTGGTGCACCGCCGCGCCGACGCCCTCCTGCCATATTTGTTTACTTCACATATGGCATTTGCTCTGGGTGGCTGCCTGAGTTATCACAGGCTACAGCTGTCTGCACCATCAGGCCACCACCACTCATTTTACCTTCTGCTGCGTTTCACGCTCATTTTGACCTTTTTCCTCCATTAATCCCACCTCCCTTTTCCACCAGGAATGTCCCCAAATCCTGCCCTCTACCCAAATCTACATCCCAGTCGGAGTGATGAAGCCCATCACGCTCCTCGCCCGGAACCTTCCCCAGCCGCAGTCCGGCCAACGCAACTACGAGTGCATCTTCCACATCCAGGGCGCCGTCTACAGTGTCACAGCACTGCGCTTCAACAGCACCAGCCTGCAGTGCCAGAAAACTATGGTGAGGCTCTTCAGCTACTTACTCCTCTTTTTCATCCTTCTCATCATCTACCTCATGCTCCTCATGGTGCAAAGGTCTTGTTTTTGTATCTCTCTTCACCAGTGTTGTTGGATCTCCTTATTCTTTGCTCTGTCGCCCTTATCATTACTTAATACAGATAATTCTGCATCTTAACCCAAACTAAGCAGAAAAGGTAAAACACAGGACTGAGTGTGAATCAGCGCTGTTCGCAGGATGAATTGTTACCATTACCTTTAGTGGTCTGATTGATGCTGGATGGTGGGTCTCTGATGGTAGTTATAATAATAATAAAGTGAAGTGATTGTCATTGTGATACACAGCAGCACAGCACACGGTGCACACAGTGAAAGGTGTCCTCTGCATTTAACCATCACCCTTGGTGAGCAGTGGGCACCATGACAGGCGCCAACCCGGGGAGCAACGTGTGGGGACGGTGCTTTGCTCAGTGGCACCTTGGCAGATCGGGATTCGAACCGCCAACCTTCTGATTACGGGGCCACTTCCTTAACCGCTAGGCCACCACTGCCCCAGGCAGTTTGGTGAAGTGTAGTGATGGTGTATTGGTGATACAAGTGTGTTGGTGTAGGGTGGTAGTAGCCTAGTGGGTATCGCCAGTTAACCCTAAGTTGCTCTAGGGGGGGACTGTCCCTGTAACTACTGATCGCTCTGGATAAGGGCGTCTGATAAATGCTGTAAATGTGGAGTGTAGTGATGTATTGGTGATATTGGTGTGTAGTGATTGTGTACTGGTGATGCTGGTGTGTATGTGGAGGGTAGTGATGGTGTATTGGTGATACTGGTGTGTTGGTGGAGTGTAGTGATGGTGTATTGGTGATACTGGTGTGTTGGTGGAGTGTAGTGATGGTGTATTGGTGATACTGGTGTGTATTGTTAATACTGGTGTGTTGGTGGTGGTGGTAAGTTATCGGTAGAATTTACATTATCGGCATTTGGCAGAATGACCAGAAGTCCTCGTTTCCCTGGACATGTCCTCTTTTTTTAGTCCTGGAGATTGCTTTTGGCTGGGTTTTGGAGTAGATTTAAACATTCGTCATGTCATGGGCAACCTGCACGCCTCTTCACTACCACTCATGCAGCTGAAACATCTCTAGCAGCCCCCAGTCCCCCATGTATAACCACCCCATGCACTTGCACTAGTCAAAGAATCGCTAGTAAATCCAATCCAAATCTGGGCACCCTAGTGTTGGTAGTGTGTTGGTTGTTTGTTGTTAACACTGTGTGTGCATCAGTGTGTGTCTGTGTGTCTTGGTGATGATATCAAGGTCCTTTACATTCTCACTTCAGCTCAGATACATGAGAGTCGGTCCGACTCACTTTAGTTAGTAAAGTGAGAAGTAAAGATGGACGTGCTGAAAAATCTTCTGGACAGCAGCTGCCGAGTTTCCCAGGGAAAATGAGGATGGTCAGGAGGACCTGATAGGATCCAATTAAAAGGCGACAGAGATAAAATGATGATAAATTGCAGTGGTGCAGTGAAGCATTGTATAGGGAGGGGTCATCAAATCAGGCAGAAGGAAAATATGTGGAAACTGAATTAGCGGATGGAGGCGGGGGTGACGGCACCGAAGCCCAATCTGGAAGAATCACGTCTGGTTCTTCTGATGTGATTACGTTGAGGGTGTGGCCTGTGATTGAAGGCCAAGGAGACAGCGTTTCTCTGCTGGCTTGTGGAATTATTACGGTTTTTTAAAGGAGATGAAGAACCATCATTTGGGCACGCACAGGAGAATGTGCGGTTCTGCTCCCAGCGGTGCCGCAACTGCTTGGCGTTTTTGTGAACATCGGCACT